>NW_007727674.1:133866-205115 GCF_000696425.1 Galeopterus variegatus
GAGACCCGTGGTGCAGAGTGAGACCCGTGGTGCAGAGCGAGACCCGTGGTGCAGAGCGAGAGGTCCAATTTTCTAACCTTTGGTCTGAGTGTGTGTGTCGGATCCAAGACTCTTCACCTTTTTAACAGCAACATTAACTTCCCAGGAAAAGGGCAGGGCAGTTTTTCTTCTTATGAATAAGCAGTGACTTCTCTTGGAACGATCCAATTTTTGAAGGATGGGGTGGTAACCGGCAGTCCGAGCGAGGATCCCTGAGGAAGGAATGCTGCCACTTCCGAGCAGGCTGTGGGTTCCAGCAGTAGCAACGGCCAGCTCCGGTTGATATTTTAGATCATTACGTTCCAGGAGCCCACCTCAGTCCATTCGCTCACGTATGGTACCTGCTAGATAGGTTGTTTGTCCCATTCAAAGGGTGATTCAGGGAAGCTCTTCCAGTCTCTCTGTCCTCTCATTGTGTCCTCTCTTTAGCCTTAGAAATGCTTCAGGGGCCCCCAGATGGGTGTTCGCTCACGTATGGTACCTGCTAGATAGGTTGTTTGTCCCATTCAAAGGGTGATTCAGGGAAGCTCTTCCAGTCTATCTGTCCTCTCATTGTGTCCTCTCTTTAGCCTTAGAAATGCTTCAGGGGCCCCCAGATGGGTCAAGGAAGATGGCAAGGACAGGGGACAGCAGCTGTGCTGACCACTCTCAAGGGCGCACTGATAACTTCTGCATAGCATTGTCTACTGAGCTTGAGTGTCGTCTCTCTTTCTCTCTCATAGTAAAAAACACACAACTTAAAATTTACCATCTTATTATGTTTTGTAATTATGAATATCCTAATTATCCTGATTTGATCATCCCACATAGTACACAAGTACTGATAGTCAACTCTATACCCCACGAATATGTATAGTGTCCATAAAACATTTACCACGCTAACTGTTTTTACGTGTGCAGGCTGGCAGTGCTAAGTGTATTCACACTGAAGTGAATTAGGTCTCCAGAACTTTTCATCTTGCATGTCTGAAACCCTGTTCCCACTGAACGATGTCTCCCCTCTCCCTCCCCAAGCCCCTGGTGGCCACCCTTGTACCTTCTGTGTCTGTGACGTGACTTTGGATACCTCAGATGACTGGAATCGCACAGGATTTGTCCCCTTCACTCCCTCTTGTTCTCTTCGCGAAGGAGGTGCGGCTTGGTTAACCAGCCGTGGGGACTTTACTCTCCCATGGATCATTGGGGGTCCCTGGGACTGCACAGGGGGGTGGGATGGAGAGAAGATGAAGCCCAGACCCACTCCCCTGCTGAGTGGCCCACTGCCCTGGTGATGTTTACGTTTTCAGAGTCAGATGTGCCAGTGGTGGCCGCTGTCCACACTCTGCACCACACAGTGATGACATAAAGCACAACTAACCCAGCCCGTCCACTCTCTCCACCCTGGACGCTCCCAGTGCCTGTGGGCTGAGCCCCTGTGATGGTCACAGCTGTAGACACGCGTCACTAGCTTGTGAACCAAATCAGGGCTGGAGTCAGTCCTCCCGCCCTGTGGACAACGGGTCTGACTTTTCAGCTTTCTCTAAACTGGCAAGTTGCTGAGCCAGGCAGAGCAGCCGAGCCCATCAGCCAGGGTGAGCGTGTTGTCACGATGTCAGTGGCGCTGTTCTCCTGGGGACTCTATTTTCTGTGTAATTTGAAGTCATCAAACTTAAGGGACTTACTAAATCAGACCACTAGACCCGTATACCGGTTGGGACATTTTGTTGACAGTGGTCGGAAGCTGTGTTAGTTTCCTATTACTGCTGTAATAAATTACCACAAATTTAGTAACTTGCAACAACACACAATTATCATCTTACAGTTCTGGAGGTCGGAAGTACCTCATGGGACTCACCAGGCTAAAATCGGGGTGTCTGCAGGGCTGTGTTCCTTCTGGAGGCTCCAGGGGAGAATTCATGTTCTTGCCTTTTCTAGCTTTTTGAAGCCTAAATTCCTTGACTCGTGGCCCCTTTTCCCCCTTCAAATCCAGCAGTGGCTGATGGAGTCCTTCTCATGCTGCTCTGACTCTGACCCTCCTGCCTCCCACTTACAAGGACCCTTGTGATTGCAGTCGCCCACCAGATAATCCAAGATAATCCCCCTCTCGAAGTCTTTAACTTAATCACAACTGCAAAGTCCCTTTTCCTATGAGAGCTCACACAGTCACAGGTCTGGGATTAGGATGCAGACACCTTTGGGGCCATTATTCTGCTGTCCACAGAGGCAAAGACTTCAGCCCCAGCCAGCCTTCAGCTGGAGTCCACCGACTCATTAAGTGCCTGCGTGTCCTCTGCAAAGTCACTGGATCTGGCTGAGCCCGTGGTTTCTGGCTGCAACATGGGGATGGCGGTGGCCACTCATCTCATTTAGAGACTGAAAGACTCAGTGAGATGATGAGCAAAAGGCAGTTGGCACAAGGCCTGCTCCTTTGTCAACTCAGAAGCAGTGTTAGCTCTGCTCCCTGAGCAGGAGGCTGTGCACCCACCCAGATTAACCCAGCCCCGCTGTGTGCAGCCCAGGCTGTCCCTGGGAGCCCCCCGACTCTCGGGCTTCATCCCAGAGCAGCTGAATCCAGTGGGGTGTGGGAGGGTGTGGGGGACCTGGGCATCCTTATCGTGGAAAGATCCTGCAGGTAGTTTTTTTTTTTTTGAAAGATGACCGGTAAGGGGATCTTAACCCTTGACTTGGTGTTGTCAGCACCACGCTCTCCCAAGTGAGCAAACCGGCCATCCCTATATAGGGATCCAAACCCATGGCCTTGGTGTTATCAGCCCCAGCATCCTTATCGTGGAAAGATCCTGCAGGTAGTTTTTTTTTTTTTTGAAAGATGACCGGTAAGGGGATCTTAACCGTTGACTTGGTGTTGTCAGCGCCACGCTCTCCCAAGTGAGCAAACCGGCCATCCCTATATAGGGATCCAAACCCATGGCCTTGGTGTTATCAGCCCCACACTCTCCCGAGTGAGCCACGGGCCTGCCCCTGCAGGTAGTTTTGAGGTGCAGCGAGGATTGAGACCACTGCCAAAGCCAACGTCAGATTTTGGCAGAGGCCAGGTGAAAGGATCACAGAGAAGGCGGGAGGGAGGTGGCCGGGCAGTTCTTAACCTCCAGTGTGCACCAGAATCATTGGCCCTCGGCTGGGGAGGGTCTGTATCAGCAGCTCAGGGGGAGGTCCAGGAAACTGCATCTTTACTAAGCACCAGCCACCACCCCAGCCCCAAAAGAATGTCCTCAGTATTGAAAAATGTTGATCAGTGACTCTCAGACGACCTGTCCTGAGGACAGTTTTTCTGTGGATGTTAAGACCCTAATGAAAGTTTAACATGAGGGTTTTATTATCCAGGAACTGAACTACTTGAGAACTTTAGGAAACAGCACATCCTACCTCTGCTCAAAACCCAGAGGCTCTCTCAGCACCTAAATAACCCAACCCCCGCTGTGGCCCACATGCCAAGTTTGGTCCCTGCCCACCTCTCGCACCACCTCTGCCTGACTCATGGCATTCTATGGTCCTGGCCCACTACCTACTCCCTACCCCAGGGCCTTTGCACAAGCGGTTCCCTCTGCCTGGGAGGCTCTGCACAGAGATATTCCCATGTCTGTGACTGGTTCCTTTTTGTCACTCAGTTTTCCCTGAACTGTCTTCCCTGACAAACTATTCTAAAAGAGCTCCTCCACCCAGGCTTTTTTTATCTCATGATCTGGTTTTATTTTCTTCATAGCCAAAGCTGCCTTGTTTGTGTATTTCTTATTTGTCTGCCTCCCTGGACTCCATGAAGGCAGGGTCTTTATTTTGTTTCCTGCTGAACCCCCCAGTGCCTAGTACAGTGCTCGGCACATGGTAGGTGCTCAGAAAATGTTTGTTGAACAGATGGATGAATGAATGATGCTAGGTCTCTCTGGAGAGACCACTGAGCAATCAAGGCAGTCATGGTATTTTCCCAGGGATTGATGTCATGAACACCCCACCAACCAGGGAGCCAAGGAATGGTTGGACCTCTGCACCCCCAGCAGGACTTGCACCTAGAGCTTGAATCTCCATCCTCAATCACGGCTCTTCTGTGCTTTCAGACTTCAAGCATCTGTAAGACCGCCGTGCACGCGGGAGTCATCAGAAATGACAGCGGGGGCTTAGTGGATGTGATGCCAGTAGACAAAAAGAAGGCCTACGTGGGCTCACTCAGGAATGGAGTTCAGTCCGAAAGGTAGGGTGGCACTTTCTGACTCTCGACTCTCAGGGCCAGCTGGTAGTGGCCCCTTGGGAAGCCTGGGAGGAGGCCAGAGTCACCATGCTTTAGAATAAACTTGGGTAGACTTGTGTTCATTCTCACCAGGACACCCAGATCAAGCCTGGCTTCGGTTCTCTTCTCTTCCTTTCATTTTTCAAAATAAGAACTTCTCTTTCTATGACCAATGGATGTTTTTGTAGAAAATTAAGAATCTATAGATCATCCATAACTCATCACCTGGTGGAATTATTGTTAGATTTTTTTGGTGTGTATCTTCTGGTCCTTTTTCTGTGTGTGTGTGTGTGTGTGTGTGTGTGTGTGTGCACATGCCCGTGTGCATTTTTTTCCCCAGGAGACAAAAATAAGCACATTAGTTTACCTAACAGTTCTATAAAGCTACATAATAACACACTTACACAGAGTTACTTAAATAAGAGCAGACAGTCTGGAGTCCAGCAGACCTAGGCTCTGCATCTTATCAGATTTGTGACCTGAGCAAGCCACCTGATGTCTCTGAGCCTCAGTTTTCTCATCTGTGAAGTGGGGATAATAATAGTCCCTACCTCATAGGGGGGTCAGAAGGATTAATTGAGGTGGGGGTGTCCAGTGCCGGACAGTAGTAAGCACTCTGTAAGTCAGGGTAGCGGTGACTGCTCTATATTTTCACTTAAGAGATCACAGAGGGGCCGGCCCGGTGGCGCACTCGGTAGAGTGCAGTGCTTGGGAGCGCGGTGGCGCTCCCGCCGAGGGTTCGGATCCCATATAGAGACTGGTCTGCTCACTGGTTGAGCGCGGTGCGGGCGCGACACCGAGGGTTGCGATCCCGTTACCGGTCATGAAAAAAGACAAAAAGGAAAAAAAAAAAAAAGAGAGAGAGATCACAGAGGTTGGTCTGCACACCCATTACCCCGTGTCGTTGGTAGCACCAGCTTGGAATTGTGTCTGAAGTGTGTGCCGCACTTCACTTCGCCGTGGGGAGCTTAAGCTCTTTCCCGTCCCCTGGAAGCTGACCCTAACCCTGGTGGACATCCTTCCGGGGCAGTGTCCACATACTCCAGACTATTTCCTGAAATCCCCAAAAGTGAAATTTCTGAGTCAGAGCCTGTGCAGACTTCTAAGGCTTAGGGTACGCCTTTCCAGAATGTTCTTCAGAAAGAGCCCAGCCCTAGTTCAGGCTGCCAGTTCATCTTCTGGCACACACTGCCCATTCTCATGGGAATCGCTGTTGTCCTTGGAAGGAAGTCACACACAGGCCTCGGGGTTTCCTCTTGAGAGCATTATGATGTCAAAGGCACCAGCCCTTCCCGAGCCTCAGTTCATTTATCTGTCAAATGGGAATGATTATCATACCCACCCAAGGCAGATCCAGGTGCAGGGTGTGTATCAGTCTGCTCGGGTCACTGTAACAAAGTACCACAGACTGGGGGGCTTAAAAACAGATAGATGCTTATTTTCTCACCGTCCAGGAGGCCAGAAGTCTGAGATCAAGGCGTTGACAGGGTTGGTTTTATTCTGGGGCTTCTGTCTTTGGCTTGCAGACAGCCATCTTCTCCCTCCGTCCTCACGTGATCCTGTCTCTGTGTGTCTGTGTCCTAATGTCCTCTTCCTATCGGGACACCAGTCATATTGGATCAGGGCCCACCCTAATGACCTCATTTTACCTTAATTACCTCTTTAAAGACCCCATCTCCAAATACAGTCATATTCTGAGGTACTAGTGGTTAGGACTTCAACATTTGAATTTGTGGGGGTGAGGGGGGGGGTGGACACAATTCAGCCCGTAATAGGGGAATGCCGAATATTTTATATTTGATGGGCCTCTTTAGAAAAGGATTATAAAATCAAGACTGTAATATGCCCTGGCCCTCGAAGCTTAAGCTGTCGTAGTTTCCCAGGGCGTGGCCCCCGCTCCCATCCTGGCCACCTGGGGTGCTGGCGAGCACCAGGTCGTGCTGCAGGTCCCGCTGTGCAGTGTCACCAACACCCAAATCGTCCCCACTTCCTCCCAGGCCACGCTCGGTTCTGCCATCAGCCCCCGTGGGGGGCTTCTGATTTTCTCCTTCAACATTTGCGAGCTTTGTCTGGGAAAAGCTTAATGAAGGGAAATTCCATTGATTTAATGGGAGGGAAATGAAGTGGCTGATTAAGTGGAATTTCCTGGCCAGGCTGGAAAGAAGTCCCAGGGCGCCGATTTGCTGGGCTCTGTGCACCCCCTTCAAGAGGAAACGGGCTTCCTGAGAAGTGTGGTGGGCTGGCCTTCACTCCCCCTCCTGTCATCCATGAGAACTTTCCGGCAGCCTCCCTGTGGGCTGGGGACAAGGGCCTCATTGTGGGGCCCCCACAGGTGGGTGTCTGGGAAGCTTAGGCGACCGAGAGGAGGTCCCTGCAGTGGCTTCTCTCCCCATCACTCCCTGGGGGTCTGTGGTTTTTTCTCTCTTCCTGTAGGACCCACCCAAGAGACTGCTGTCATTATAAGTGTCTTCAGGCAGCCTCTTCAGGCACAAATGTCACTGACGCCTGCCGCTCGATAGAGAGATTTGAGCGACGTGTCGCGGCATTCCCAGAGCCCAGGCCCTGTCCTGCTTCCTTCTCGATTCTCTCCTCCTGAGCCCTGTGGGCTGGAGTCTGGGAGGATGCTTCAGCACGTTAATCAACTTTTCTGTGCCTCAGTTTCCTCACCTAGGGAGGGGGGAGTGACAGCAGCTACCCCCTGGGGTGGTAGTAAGGCAGCAGGGTCTGGGCGGGGTCCCCAGACCGACCACACCCAAACCGACAGGCAGCTTGCTCGGAGACCACGTTCCCCGGGCCCGCCTGCCGCCTGCGGAGTCGGAACGTCAGGAGTGGCTCCACGTCTGTGTCTGAACACACCCTCGAGGGGTCCTGGTGCCTGCTCGGGGGGGTGACAGCTGCTGTTGTAAGGATGATGTGAAGGTGACAGTGACGTGTACCTGGCCTGGAGAGTCAGCTCTACACCTGATTCTGACATTTGGCTCTTAAGAGTCATCCATTTACTGAACATTCATCGAGCACCCGTATGTGTAGGACCTGTGCTGGGGTCCTGCAGGCACACAGAGGTGTTCCAGACCAAGGAACTCGTAGCCCAGAGGAGGAATGAACACTTGAGCTGCACACAGGCTGGCAGGGAGGGTGCAGGGTGACCGATGGCATGAGGACCCCACTGTGCTGTTGACAGCCGGGTCACCTGGGGCAGGCAGTCTCCCCAAACTTTAGTCCTGCCTCTGTTAAATGGGTTGTGGTGAGAATTAAGTGAGATAGTATGAGCAAAGCCCTTACCCAGTGGCTCATAGGAAGTGTGTGATCAAATCTGGTGGCACTGTTGCTATGACATGACATCTGAGGTCTGTTTCAGACCTCAAGATGCAATGCTTGTTTTCACATTGTGACTCGGTCATAAGAAATGGCCTCTATCCGTGATCTCTTGGGACAAGGGTAAAGCACCTCGCAGGAATTAATTCTTTCACACTTCTGTCCACACTTCCAGCACTTGCTCATCCATGCAGGCATCACACTGGGAGTCCTCACAATGTCCAGGCACCCGGGACCCAGCAGACAGCACAGCAGCCAGAGCTCTGCCCTTGTGGGACTTGCTGTCTGGTGGGGGCGGGGGGAGGGAAAGATGATGCAGAAATAACAAGGCCTGCAGCAGGGTCCAGGTCACCATTATTACGGAGGGACGGTGAAGGAGTCCTTAAATTTAAAATGAAGTTGCCATGAACTGGTCCCAGTAGGTCCAACACCCCTATCTCCCTTGAGACTGAATGTGGTGACCCCCCCCCCCCCTGTCCTACTTGCTGAGAGCAGCAAGAAGGGCCAGTCTTGCTGTCTGGAAGGGCCTCTTTGGTGACGTGGTTCCAGCAGAGAAGTGTCCAGGGACGTCTCGGGGTGACCGTGCCCCACCTCCCCTTGTTTAGGTGGACCTCAGCAGCCCTCTCTCTCCAAAGCACGGGGCTGGGAAATTTCCCAGGAACCTGTTCCCAGTAGGGACTGTGTGCCGGAGGGTGGCTCTGTCCCTGATGGCTGCTGGGACACTGGGACATACTGGTACCAGTTCATGGCAACTGCATTTTAAATTTAGGGACTCCTTCAATCAAACACACAAACAACCAAACCTTCCTGAACAGAATTCTCAGAACCTGGCCAAAAGTTGGTTCTGCTCCAGAGTGGCTTTGGTTTAGCAATGTCCCTTTTCTAGAGGAGGATTTCCTGAAAGTTTTGAAAGGTGGCCATGCAGATGTGCAACAACAGAAGAGAAGAGGCACCTTGTCCCTCTCACCCCACCCACCCGGACGGCAAAGGCAGGAGAAGTGTCAGGAAGAGCTCTACTGTTGGGACCAGGGTGTGTCTGGATATTCTCAGGGAAAAACTGGACGTGAATGGCAGTGCAGGGTTTTTTCTTAGACCATTTTGTTAAGACGCATTTCACAAGGAGATTGGGAAATACACCAACAATGACATATAGCATTCTCGGTTGCTTGGTTTTTAAAAATGTAACCCATATAGAGAGGTATATGTAGGTGGAATTCCATTTAAGTAGTGAACTCATTCACCTACATTTGTGGGCAGCTCCTCTGTGCTGGGTACTCTCCTAGATGCTGGGGAACAGGAGGGAACAAAGTCCCTGTCCTCAAAGGACTTGTGTCTATTGTGGCAAATCCAACAGGCGTACGCTACAAGCCACATACGGGATTCTTAAGTTCCTAGTAGCCAAAGTTAAAAGTAAGGGGCTGGCCGGTTAGCTCAGGTGGTTAGAGTGCAACCTTATAACACTAAGGTGACAGATTCAGATCCCCATACTGCCAGCTCCCCAAAAAATAAGTAAATAAAAGGCTGATATTTTGGCCAGTTAGTTCAGTTGGCTAGAGCATGGTATTATAACACCAAGGTCAAGGGTTCAGATCCCCTTACTGGCCAGCCACCAAAAGAAAAAAAATTATAAAAAATAATACAAGGGAAATTTTAGAAAGCATTTTATTTATTTATCCATAAATTATCATTTAAACCTGTAATCAATAGAAAAAATTATTAATAAGAAATGTACACATTTTTGTATAAAATCTTGGAAATATGGTGTGTATTTTGCACTTGTGGCATATCTAAATTTGGACAAGCCCCATTTCAAGTGCTCAGTGACCACCTGTGGCTAGTGGCTACTATACTGGACAGCTTAGCTCTGGGGATCTCAAGGGTTAGGCGACTGAAAATCTCTGTGTCCAGAAATTCTGAGAAGCAAAAACTGTTGAGCTGTTATTTCCAGATTTAATGTGCTGTACAGTCTCCCCTGAGCCAGGCTGGATCCAGTCTCGGGTGTTAGGGTCCCTCTGCTGTGCAGAGGAAACGCTGATAGCAACTGGGTGGGTTTCCCTCTGGACTTGTTCGTTTCTGTTGCTTTTAATAGAGTACCTGGAACTGGGTACTTCATAAAGAAAAGAGCTTTAGTTCCTACAGTTTCAGAGGCTGGGAAGTCCATGGTCCAGGGGATGAATTTGGTAAGGGCCTTGTTCTTGGTGGGAACTCTACAGTGACTCAGGATGTCACATGGCAAAAATGGCCTGAGCAAGAGAGCTAACCTGCTCACTCGCTCTCCTTTTAAAGCCATTAGAACCACGCTAGTTGCTCCATGAATGGGTCAATCCATTCATGAGGGCACGGTCCTCACGATCTAACCACCTCTTAAAGGCCCCACTTTTCAAATACTGAATTGGATTTCCCACCTTCTTAACACTGTTACAATGGAGATCCAGTTTCCAATATAGGAACTTTGGGGGACACGTTTAACACCTATCACCCTCCCTCCACCCATTTCCCAACTGTCTGCAATCTGTACATACATTAGCTCATCTCATCTAATCCCAACAGCCGTATGAGGCAGGGACTGTAATTATCCCTGTGTTATCAGTAAGGAAGGAGAAACACAGAGAGGTTAAGTACCTTGCCCAAGGTTGCCCAGCCAACAAGAGGAAGAGCTTGACTTGAACCCAGGCCTCTTGCACCAGCATGCATGCTTTTAACCAGCACACCTGACTTCCTCAGCCCAGATAGTCACTGAGCTTGGGGCACAGACCTTTCCCAAGAAGGGACCAGGGTGAGTCTTAAATGCTAAGATACACTTGTTTCTATCTTTAAAAGATTTATTATAAAAGAAATTTATAATTTAAATAAGCCTAGCAAGTAGAAAATGAGTTTCCAACATGCACCCTGATAACCTCTGTTAACTGTTCATCTGTAGCTTTTCTAGACCTTTTTTCCCCGTGCATGTATAGCATGTATAAAAATCAAAATGGAGATTATATTACACACATTGTTCTGAAACTGATTTCTGAAAAACATTGTATATTTCATAAAATGAGATGAAGCAGTTGACGGTCCCCTGGGGTTTGGGCTTTTGTGAGGCTCATTCATTGGTCACCATGTGCCAGGCCCATCCTCACTTTGATGGGAGAGTGAGGTTTAAACCTTGTAGGGATGAGAGTATCCGTAGCTCTCAGCTACTGAGCAGCAGCTGGGTGCTCACCAGTTCCAGATGCCTCTTTAGAAAGGAAGCTCATTAACTTTTTACAATGTCCCTAAGGAGTGGGCACTTTTCTGAACCTGATTTTACAGATGTGGAAACTGAGGCTCAGAGAAATGGATTAACCAGCCCAGGGTCCCACAGACGAGATCTGATCCTGTCTCTGTCTGATTCTTGAGTCTTCCTGAAAGATCAATAGAGGGGTGAGACTCTGAGAGAACAGAGTTGGAATCCTCTAAAAAAAGTATATATGTATATCCCTGACTCTGAACTCAGTGACTAGCATGTAGTAGATGCTCAGTAAACACTGACTGAATGACAGACAAATTACTGAGTTCAGCAATTGGTTCAGAACTGGTTGGGGTATTTTTAATATCCTTTATCAAAATTGTTCAGTGTCCTTTATGAAACTTGTTCAATACATTTTATAAAAGTGTATTTTTATAAACACATTCATAATACCTGGAGGCTCTTAAGCAACCCAAACCTGGGCGGTTCTTTGTCTGAGGCAGTGGACGGGACCAGCATTTGATGTTGGCAGTAGCACATCAACACCCTTGGTGGTGTCAGCACACTGCTGTGTTGAGAAATACCCACCTGGCTCAGAGGGGCCGGCTCTTGCCTCTGAGGTGGACAGGCTGTTTAATGCTAGTGCTTGGTAGGTCCAGACAAGAGGTCCTGGTGCCTCGAGCTGGCAGCCTCTGCTCAGGACGGCAGCCTGAATGGCTCCCTTGTCCTTCGGTTATTTGGGGCCCTGTAAGTCAAGAAGAACACAAAACACGGCTTGCCCACCATGCAGAATAGCCGGGTAGCTTGTAGCTCTGGGTGGTTCTCCCAGACTGTTCATTTGGGCAGAGAAACCAGGGAAATCTTGCAGCCTCTAAGCCTGAGCAGGGCCCTGGAATCTGAGCTTTCCAGAAACCAGCAGGGCAGCCAGGATAACCCCAGGCCCCAGGTGGCTGCTGTCCTCCCTCCTCTGGTCCAATGGGGAGCCTGCAGCCACATTCTGCTGTGTCTTGCCTCTTGGCTTTTCTTCATGGCTCCATCCCTCTGAGGGAGCCCATCTGATACTCGTCTCCAAAGTTCAACCCCAGGGTAGCCAAAAGCCTGAAGCTGTCATGGGGAAAGGGAGAAAAACAAGCAGGAATTCCAAGCAGCCTGCTCTCGGAGGATTGCTGATCTCACCCAGCAATCAGAGAGGGCCAGGGTCATCTGTCTGGTCCAGTAGTTTCCAATCTGGGGTCTCTTGTTAGGAAAGGGGACCGGAAAGGAAGCTGTGCTTATAAATCATGGCTGGGCTTTTAACCTGATGCTCAAACTCATTCAAAGTGAATGAAATACAAATTAAAACTGTACCTAGATGCCTTTCCTGACCTCCAGTTGTCCAAAAACAAAAGCCAGATCACACACCATGCTGCCAAGCAGTCTCACACACTGTCACAGGAGTTGTCAGTTGGAATAGCCTGTATAGAGGGCAATTTGGCAGCTGTCAATATTAGAAATGCAGAAATTCTTTGATCCAGCAATTCCACTCCTACGAGCTTGTCCCTGGGTACTCTCATACATATGCAAAAATTTCCATGGACAATAATGTCATTGTTTGCAAAAGCAAAAGATTAGAAAGAATTAAATATCCACCAGTAGGGACACAGGTAAATATAATACTTTAATACAATAGAACACTATGCAACTGAATAAAAAGAATAGGAATGTTCTTTATGTATGGAAAAGAAACAAATTCTAAGTTGTATTAAGCAGAAGAAGCAAAGTGCATATTAGTATGCATATGTAGTATGTACATAGCAGCACACGCATAGTACTTGTGTGGAAAATGGGTGGGAGAGAATATACGTAGTTGTTTACATGAGCGTAGGATGTCTCTGGGGAGGAGAAGTTGGTACAGAAAGACAGGGTGGGGAAGGAGAACCTTGTTACACCTCTTTTCCCTGTGTAACAGAGATGAAAAAAAGCACTGTGTATGCATTGAGGCCCAGACGGACTGCACTTCAGTAATTTCCCATTAGGAGGGGCAAAACTGGATGTGTCAGCTCCCTCCAAAGTTAGCCTCTCCCTTTTATTGTAAAGACAAGGAAGTTCTACAAGAAAATTCAGTTGATTTAACCATTACAAAAACACAAGGATATCAGCAGAATTATGGGTAACAAATGGAAAACTAGTAACATCATTGAAATAAGCAAAGTGACATTCCGTAATGCAATTTGCAAAAGGTTAAGTCGATCCACCAACAAAAGCTTGTTCTTAGCAAATACTGTGTTTTCCTGCAGCAGTTTCCTCAGTATTTTTACATAACAATCAGTAGGTTAACCTGCTCTCAAGGGCATCTGTCCTTGAGAGCCAGCAACTTTGCTGTGTTACAATTCTATTTCCACAACAGAGACTTTAGCCTCGGGAAAGTTTCCTGTCTTTTGCAAAGTTAACATTTCTATATGTAATTTTAAGAAGTTAGGCTAAACCTGACACTACAGGGCTTTGGAAACTAGGTCCTGTGAAATACATTTGCTTTATGAATGTCAGTGTACTTCACAGAGTCTTTGTGCCTTTATCAGTTAGAACAATGTGCAAGGATTACCTACTCAAAACCAAAAAAATACAGCTGTGATTATTCTTGTCGATTTTACTTTTGATGTTAAAACCCCACTCCTAGCTGCACTTTGTGAACATCTACCTACTTTGGGGTCTAGAGGCACTGTGTTGCCCCCTGTCAAAGAAGAAAATTTTAACAAATTAAGGTTTAAAGATCTAACTGGCTTTAAAAAAAGAAAAGATGACCAGTAAGGGGATCTTAACCCTTGACTTGGTGTTATCAGCACCACACTCTCCCAAGTGAGCCACAGGCCAGCCCTCTAACTGGCTTTTATTATCAATTCATGAATTGGGCAGCTTCCCATCTACAGGATAGAAAGGCACCCCCATGAGCTGCGCAGAGGGAGTGAGCCATTTAGGCAGAGACAGGCAGCAGAAAGCAGAAACAAGAAACAAAAATCGGGGCCGGCCTGGTGGCGCACTGGAGAGTGCGCTGCTTGGGAGTGTGGCGGTGCTCCCGCCGAGTGTTCTGATCCCATGTGGAGACCGGTTCCCGCTCACTGGCTGAGCGCGGTGCGGGTGCAACGCCGAGGGTTGCGATCCTGTTACCGGTCAGCAAAAAAGACAAAAAGGAAAAAAAAAAAAGAAAAAAAAATCAGATCGGTGGTTTCAAAGTTACTTAAATCAGATGGGACTTCCTTATTATGACTGGGCCCCTTTCAATTGGTGGCTGTGAATCTCCTGTTTTTTGGAAAACTGGCCCATTTCTATGTTCAGTTTGATTATATGGCACTTAGCATGAGTGACTCTATTCTGGTTTGGACTAGTCTGTTGGGCCTGGTGCAGGAGCTCAGTCCAAAACAACAGCCTCCTATCAATTTAATTCTACACCCTCCTCCCACCTTCCCGGTCTCACATGCTGGTCTTCTCCCTGGGCCAGGCATTTTCACGATACACTCAGGAAGGTACATATATATATATATATATATATATTTTTTTTTTTTTGTCTTTTTCCGTGTCCGGCAACGGATCGCAACCCTCAGTGTTGCCCCCGTACCGGACCGGGGACCGGCAACGGGATTGCAACCCTCGGCGTTGCTCCCGCACCTCGCTCAGCCAGTGAGCGGGAACCGGTCTGTATGTGGGATCCGAACCCTCGGGCGGGAGCGCTGCCGCGCTTCCCAAGCGGGGCACTATCCAGTGCGCCACCGGGCCGGCCCGGAAGGTACATATATTTATAAATCAAGAAACTTAATGACTTGCCAAGGTTGCACAGCTGGTGTTGGTGTAGGAATTAAGACTCGGGGCTGGAAGAAGTGCTCGAGAGGCAAGGTCTCCAGAAGGGAGGGGTGAGGCGTCTGTTTGGGAGGGCTTCAGCAGCAGTGCTCAGAAACGGCCATCCCGGGACTCTGGAAACACAACAGACTGCAAAGACACACGACAGACTAGGAAGTGCTTGTTCAAAACACTTGAACCTTGGGTCGGAGCAGAGAGAACCTGTGAGGTCTGAGCCCGGGGCTGCTCCCACCCACCCTACCTGCAGCCCCATCGGCTGGTGGTTCTGCCTGTGCGGGGCAGACTGTGAGAACCAGCAGCTCTGCTTGATGGGAAGCTGAGTGTGGAAAAACCACAGAGCTCTGCCTGTTGTCCAAGAAGGTGGGATCCCCATGGCACACGACCAAGCCCAGTGAGCCTGAAAAAGCCACCAGACTGAAAGACTGGCCCAAAATTCAATAGGGAGTTTGGAGAAGGAGACAGCCATGGGGGCCTTGATGAGCTCCCGCTCTCCCTGGTGTCCTGGAAGGCTGTGGACATGTGACAGCAAGGAGAGAATGTGCTCTGAAGCTACAGTGATCAAGACAGTGGTGCCTGCAGAAGGACAGACACACAGATCAAGAGAACATCATGGACAGTGCATGTTTACAGTCAACTGACCTTCAACAAGAGGCCGCGACCATCCAGTGGGCAGAGAATAGCTTTCTCAACACGTGGTTCTGAGACAACAAGGTATTTACATGCAAAAAACTATGACATTGGTATGCTTCACACCATATTTAAAAATTAACTAAAACTGGATCAAAGACCTAAATGTAAAAGCTTAAAAATATAAAACTCTTAGAAGAAAACAAGTTTAAATCTTCATGACCTTGAATTAGGCCATGGGTTTTTAGATATGGTGTGCCAAAGGCATAATCTGTAAATTAAAAAATTGATATATTGGATTTCATCAAAATTAAAAACTTCTGTGCCTTAAAAGACACCAGTAAGAAAATGAAAACACAGACCACAGACTGGGAGATAAATTTTGCAAATTGCGTACCTGGTAAAGGATTTCCCTGTGTGTGTGTGTGTGTGTGTGTGTGTGTGTTTATATGTATGTGTACATACATGTATTTAAACTCTTATAGATTAATATTAAGAAGACAAATGACCCAGTTAAGAACTAGGAAAATTATTTGAATAGACATTGCAGCAATGAAGATATCCAAATGGCTAATAAGCATGTGAAAAGATGCTCAGCATCACGAGTTGTTAGAAAAATGCAAATTCAAACCATAATGAGATTCCACTGGATACCCACTGAAATGACATAAGACAGAAAGTGACAAGTGCTGGTGAGGGTGTGGAGAAACTGGAACCCTCATGCATTGCTGGGAATGTAGAATGGCCCAGACACTTTGGAAACCATTTCTACTTTTTAAAAAAAAAGTTGAACATACACTTAACATACAACCCAGCAATCCTACTTCTATGTCCCCAAAAGAATGAAAACACACATCCACACAACAGCTTGTGTGTGAATACACCTAGCAGCATGGTTTACAACAGCCAAAACGTGGAAATAACCCAAATGTCCATCAACTGATGAATGGATAAATAAAACATGGTCCAACCATTCAATGGAATATTATTCAGCTATAAAAAGGAATGAAATTCTCATACATGCCACAACATGGATGAATCTCAAAAGCACTATGCTGTGTGAAAGAAGCCAGACAAAAAGACCACGTATTATATGATCCCATGTACATGAAATGTCCAGATTAGGCAATCCCTAGAGACAGAAGTTGCCAGGGCCTGGGCGTAGGGGGAATTGATTGTAAATGAGCGTGAAGGATCTCTTCGAGGTGATTGAAATGATCTAAAACTGGATTGTGGAGATAATCGCACAACCCTATAAAATCTCTAAAAAATGCTGAATGGGACACTTTAAAAGGGTGAATTTCATGGTATTAACATACCTCAATAAAGCTGGTAAAAACTTGGTTAACTGAAGGATTTGACTCCTGTTGGGAGAGGGCAGTTTTTACCAGCGATATGACCTTGGGTAAGTCACCTGGTGCCTCCATTTCCTCACCTGTAAAACAGGGAAAATAACAGCACCTGCCTCAGAGGAAGATGCAAATGCTAAACAGCAATTGGCACAGTGCTCCACACAGAACCCAAGACAAATCGGCGTGCCCCATTTTGTTTTTTCTTTTATACAAGTTAAATGTAGCAAGTGTGCCTATTTCAGTGGCAGCAGCATGTGCATTATTGTTATAAGTGGTACTATATCCTATTAATCTGTCAACCAGATGGCCACTATTTGGGTTGACAGGTGGTATGAAACTGGGCAGAAATCTTGGAGGGTGAGTCCAAATTCAGACAGACTGGGGCCAGTAAATCACTGAGTTAAAAGAAAATAACTTAACAACCCTGACCTAGATTCAGACTGAGTCTCATTTGCCGAGAAAGTGGGACCCGCCAGCTGCTCTTGACTCTGGGCAGGCCCTGTTTTCAGCAGCTGTGGGGAAGTGTCCCTCAGCCATGGTTCTTCCACTGCGGGGGACATATGGGCCCCAGCTGTCCCTTCCCGGCCAGAGTCTGTGCACGAGGCCCTCCAGACCATTCAGTAACACATGCTCTCCCTTCTTTTCCAGCTTGGGGACTCCTCGGGATGGAAAGGCCTTCCGGATCTTTGCTGTCAGGCAGTGAATCTCCAGCACCAAGGGAGAAGGGGGCATCTTCAAGAGAGCTTTGGGGTTTTGCTTTTTATTTTTATTTTTCATTTGTGGGTGGGGTAGGGTGGGAAGACGGGTGAGGAAACTTCCTTTGAATGGCGTTCCATGTCGCATCCCTTCATGGCCTTTGGTGTGGGTGACATCTCATCCCCTCACTGTGGAGAAACAGCATCCCCAGGAGCTTGGCTGGACAGCTGGTGACCAATCCTGCCAAGGCCTGGGGGTCTCTCTCCGTCTGGGTGCTCTCTCTCCTTTAGAGATCTGACCCACCTCTTAAAGGCATTTTGTGGTGTGGGAAGAGGCATCTTGAACAAGCACAGGGTGAGTTCCAGGAATGGAATAGAATGTAACTATTTAAAAAAAACAAAACACAGTCCGTCCCTACCAATGGAGAAAAATGGGTTTAATGTTTGCTGGTCAGACAAATGGGCCGGAACGAGAGGGTGTGTCCTTGCTAGTGTCCTGCCACGGGCCCTGGTCACGTGCAGGCCAGTTATATATACAGCAGTGCTGGTTTATTTAGAGTTCTGCAGTAACTCCAGAGATTTATCTTGTCTTTGTCATACCTTTAGTCCACGTGGCCCATCTGTTTTCTGCCGTGACCTTTGGTCTCATTGAAGACTAATGAATCGGATCCTTTCTTTACCCCCTACCTGTTGTGGCTCATGCCCCACTCCTGACTAGTTTATGTGTCAGAGTTCATACCCGGGACTTTGCTTTGCTAGCAATTCTGTTTGAAGCCCCCTTTCTCTTAACTCTTGTCTCTTATGGTTCCGCTGAGATGTCTGAGAACAGCCAAAGAAGGACTGCTCTGTTGCTGCTTTTTAAACATGGCAATTAAATGTTCAGATTCCCCATGCATCGGATGGCCTATTTTTTCATAGTGGGAGGAGTGAATTCCTTGGTACATTCCTCACCGAGGTTAGCAGCTCAGTTTGTGGTTATGAAACTGTCCTGCAGAGTAATAACAGGAGCAACGGTAATACTGGAAGGATTTCTTTTCCTGTTTTTGTGGAACGACTCTCGCCAACGTTCCCAAGGCCCCAAGGAGTGCGGTGTGCTCCAGCCTCCATCACTTTATAAAAGTCCTTCATCAGCCCAGACCAAAAACCCACAGTGAAATGAAATACCCTTTTGTAAATAGCATTTCTTTGCAGAAGGTAAAATTCCACCCTTCTCTACCAGGCTGGCCAATATATCGCTTTTGTGAATGCTGCTTTCCAATTTGATTTCACTTTCCATCAAAATATTTCTTAGGCAAAAGAACTAGCAGAAAACAAACAAAACAAAAATCTGAGATAGTCTGGACAAGGAACTCTACCTGGGGACCTAGAATGGTGCTTTCTTCATTTGATTGCATCTCTAATTAATGCAGAATCTGAAGGTAAATAGCTTTTTAAAAAAAGTAAAAGCCCTTTAGGGAGTTTGTAAAAGGCAATCAAACTGTTAGTGTGACTGAGCTAAAGTTTGCACAACTGTTTTTGCTTTGTGCGTTGTGGGCTAGTAGTAATCACAAGTACTGACTATTCCACCCCCAATGTCTGAGTGAAAGAATTGGTCAGACTGCCAGCTGGTGTGTCTGGTTGCCACCAAGTACCTGTGAACTTCTGGATACCGGGTGTCATGCTGCCAGGCTTTTGCTTTGTCACCAGCTGTTTGTGGCTGTGGCTGTGCCAAGATGGCAAAGTAGATCAGATCCCCTTGCTGGGTTTTATAGAATCGGTGACTGGTCCAGGGGAATTCCAGTGGGTTTGCTTCTGAAACATCCCACCCAAGGGAGAATTGAAACTTCCAGTTCAATAAAATTTTAAAAGAAGTTTCAAGAAAAAGATTCCATAAAAACTTTACTTTAAAATAAAGTTCCCAGGTTCCTCCAGGCCTCCTCCACCGGCCCGTCCTGATGGGCCGAGGGCCCCTCCTGGACCAGCCTGGCTGGCTTCTTCACCTGCACCAACATTTCAAAACTGGATCCATTTTTTTTTTTTTTCAAAAAATGGAAACAAGACCACAAATTATAAGCCCTCGTAATCGGGGACCACCTCTAATTCTGTGTGTTTATCGGGCAGGGCCCCTTGTACTTTCGGTGCTAACCCCATGTTTAAACTGCGACGGCGAGCCCATGGCGCTCTGCGTCTCCTGCCCCCCATGCAAAGTTGTGGTTTCCTTCGGATTTTTGCCCTATCGTGTTCTGAAGCGTGTGCCGACTTTTCCTGTTGTCTGTAGGCTCACTCAGCCCGCAGTTTATGTGTGTGCTTTTTTCTATGAAAAATGATGTATTTTACTACTTCCTATGTACAAAAGTTCATTGTAAATGTTTTTTGTGCTTTGGGTGAACAGGGGCCACGTTGTTGCTGTTGTTTCAATAAAACTGGTTTGGTTTCTAAAGCATTTCTGTAACGTCTTTTATGGATACGTCTGAACAATTTGTGAAATAAAACATTGAAAACCTCCTCACAGGCTTTCAGCTGCTGTGTGTGTGACCCTTCTACTGGAACGTCACAGGCGCTGGGAGACACTAGTCCCTGGAGCCTGGTGGAGCCCCTCACCGGATCAGCAGCAAGAGATGCCAGTTAAAGTGTGGGAGTCACTGGGGGTGGGTGGCACAGGGTTGCCAAAACCCAGATTCTGGGGCAGGGCCTGAGACTACATTTCTTACAAGCTCCCAGTGACACAGTTGTTGCTGGTCCCTGGATCATACTGAGGGCGACAGTTCCTTCTGTCACTGTCTTAGTCTGCTAGGGCTGCCGTAACAACAGACCACAGACTGGATGCTTTAAACAACAGACATGTATTTCTCACTGTTCTGGAGGCTGGAAGTCAAAGATCAAGGTGCCAGAGTGTTGGTTTCCTTTGAGGCCTCTCTCCTTGGTTTGTGGATGGCCGTCTTCTCCGAGTCCTCACATGGCCTTTTCTCTGTGACGTACACCCCTCGTGTCTCCCTCTCTCTTCTTATAAGGACCCCACACCTATGACCCAGTTAACCTTAACCACCTCTTTAAGAGCCCTACCTCCAAATCCAGTCACATTGGGGTTAGGGTTTGTTGTGTAGGGTTTCAATAAGAAGCTGATCAAAGTATGATTTCACAAATCACATGGTTTATTTCCATACACAGAGAATTCTCCCCTTAGGTTCACGATCCGTAATGAGGGGGAGACTAACGAGAACAAATCTCACAGGGAACACGCTCGATGGACAAGTGCATTCACCACGCGGTGGGTGAGTTCCGACGTCGTGAGCTTCTAGAGCTCGGGATGGAAGCAGGCCTCTGCGGACAGTAAGCCTAAAGCGCGAGGTGCGCCTTTACACGAGCGGTTTCTTGGGAGAGATGGTGTCCAACACAGTGGAAATCCACGACCGCAGTTAAGGTCCCTTGACACTAGCAGACCACCTCAGTGTTGCGGGCAAGGCTTCAGGGAGTAGCTCCAAGGCCAGCAGGGTGCAGCCCTGTCGCAGCCTGGGTGCTGGGTCTCCAGAGAAGCAGCTGACAGAGGGCAGCCTGCCATGGCCTGCACTCTCAAAGTGTCTGACATCTCCACATGCTTCATGTCTTCTTTTCCTTGGTCTTAGGAAGGCCTCCGTGCCACAAGCTGTCCCCACCCAACTGGGATTGAGACAGGAAGAAGGGATAGGAGTGGCAGGGACCTTTTTCTCACAGTGTTCTCTTTATCGGGAAAGAAAATCTTTCCCAGTGGTATCCAGGGGTCTCTTTTTGTGCCCCTTCCATGGGCCATGTGCCCATTCCTAGACCTATCATGGGTGATGGTTGAAAGAACAGGGATGTTTAGACGGGAGAAAGAAAGACTCGGGGGCGCATGAGAACTGTCTTTAAATACATAGAGATTTGCTTTCATAGGAGGCCACCTCGTGTACCAGTTAGGCGCTGAGGCTCAGATGTCCTTGGTTTTGAATCCCAGCTCTACTATTTACCAGCTGTGGAAATTGGGCAAGTTACTGAACCTCTCTGATCATCAGTCACTCAGAGACATTCTAATGGGCAGAACTGTCTAAAAACAAAACAGCCGATGTGGAGAAGGAATAAGTTCTCTGTTCCTGGAAGAATACAAGCAGAAGCTGGAAGGATTTTGGACTAGATCAACCTGAAGGCCCCTTTCCAAATTCTGACTCTCAGCATAGACCCTCCTTTACCTCCTGTGCCCCACCCAGAGCACCCTGGGGACCCAGGGAAGGGGTGACATGGAGCTGTGGAATCCTGGATCCTCCAACCAGGGCAACTGCTCTGAAAAAGAAAAATATATATATACAACTTGTGCAGCTATGCAGGTGGTCCTGAAACCGTTAACTTTTATTGGGTTGGGTTTTTTTGTTTGTTTGTTTTGTATATCCACCTTCCTCCAAATTTTTCACGCTAAACCAAAACCTGTCCTAGACTGCCACAGGGGCTTAAAAAATCTTTTAGGCCCTTTAAAAATTTTTTT
Source organism: Galeopterus variegatus (assembly GCF_000696425.1). Lineage (NCBI taxonomy): Eukaryota > Metazoa > Chordata > Mammalia > Dermoptera > Cynocephalidae > Galeopterus > Galeopterus variegatus. Next base: position 155,627 of record NW_007727674.1, read on the forward strand.
CTTTGGTGCTGGAAGCTTGGGTTTTGGAAACCTTGCAACATTCCTTTTACCCTCTCGTCTTGGCCAAGCAAACTGGTGGCAGCCTTTATCCAAGAACCAGGGAGACGGGCCCATCAGCCAATTCCCTGTGCCAGCCCCTGGCCTGGCTCTGAGGTGGGCAGAGGCCTCCCTGAGAGCCCTGGATGCCACCACGTTGGATGAAACGGGCTCCCAGCTGACCTGCTTTCACCTCCTTACACAAGTAGCAGCTGTGATCTAGAAGATGTCCCTCGGCATCCACTGTCACCAGCCTAGGCCCAATGCCCCCACAGCCTGACACAGGAAAGGAGCAAAGGAAGTCACCTGTACCAGGTGCCTGTACCTGTGCCAGGTACTAGCTGGACATTGAGCCTATTCTATCTCCTTTAATAAGCACACATCTCTTTCAATGACTGGCAGGTTCTCAGATGCTAATTCAATTATATTTCTCAAAGAATCAGTTAGGAATGCATTTGGATGCATGTAACAGAAACCCAACCACAGGGTATGGTGCTAGGGAGGTCACCAATGACCAGGTTCCTCCTCAGTTCCTGCTCTAACCCTGGTGTCCTCAGAATATGGCATTTGTTCTCATGCTTGGAAGCTGACCACTTTATCTTCAGCACATCTTGTACCTTCTAGCAAGGAAGAGATTCAATAGTGAAGGGCCAAAGGCATATGCCAGCTGAATCTGCCCCTTTTATTTCAGATACTGCATTTTTGAGTTCTAGAATTTCCATTTGTTTCTTTTTCTAATGTTTTAAGTCTTTGTGAGATTTCCCATGTTTTCATTTATTTAGAAGATATTTTCCTTTATGATCTCAGCATCAATATAAGTCAGCTAATTCCTACATCTGGGTCATTGTGGGGATCATCTCCATTGATTGACTTTTCCCTCGAGCAGGAGTCAGCAAACGTTTTCTTAAAGGACCAAATTAATAAATTTTTAGGATTGTAAGTGTATTAGTCCATTTCTGTTGCTTATACCAAAGTACACTGAACTGGGTGATTTATAAAGAAAATGAAATTTATTGCTTACAGTTTCTGAGGCTAGGAAGTCCAAAGTCCATCTGGTGGTGGCAACAGCGACCCAGGGGTCTCACACTGCAAGATGGGGAAGAAGTGAGAGCAGAGAGAGAGAGGAACAGACTCTCCTCTTCTTTTAAAGCCCTCAGAACCACACCCCTGACCACCATTTTTAATCCATTCACTACTGCACAGTCCTACAATTTAATCACCTCTTCAAGGTTCCACCTTTCAATTACCATAATAGGATTTCCCACCCTCTTAACAGTCACAGTGGGGGCTAAGTTTCTAATACATAAAACTTGGGGAACACAATTCAAGCTTCAATGAGTTTTGGGGGGCATAATTCAATCTACTACATTCCACCCCTGGACCCCCAAAACTTGTGTCTTTTCACATGCAAATACATTCATTTTATCTCCAAAGTCTTAACTTGTTTCAGCTCAAAAGTCCAAAGTTCAAAGTCCCATCTGTGAAATCAATACAAGTTATCTACTTGCAAGATACAATGATGGCACAAACATAGGGTACATATTCCCATTCCGAAAGGGAGAAATAGGCCAAAAGAAAGGGGTAATAGTCCCAAAGAAGTCTGAAACCCAGCAGGACATGCACTGAATCTTAAAGCTGGCGAATCTTGTAACTTGATTCCGTGTTCAATGTCCTCTGCACATTGGTATGGGGGTTGGGTCCTCAAGTCCTCAGGCAGCTCCACTTCTATGGCTTTCCTGGTCTTAAGTGATGCTTTAGTTCTCAGAGGCTGGTGTTGCACGCTGGGCAACTCCACAGGTCTGGGGTCTCCATTGCGGTCCCACTCTCAAAGCTCCAGTAGACATGCCGCTGATGGGGTTTCTCTGCTGCAACTCCCACCCCTCATTTCCACTTTGCATTGCTCTAGTGAAGGCTGTCTGTGATGACTCTGCCCATGTGACAGATCTCTTCCTGGGCCCCCAGACTTTTCCATACATCCTCTGAAATTTGGGTGGAGGCTCCCAAGCCTACACAGCTCTAGTGTAGCATTCTGCAAGCCTGCAGACCTAACACCACATTGACACCACCGAGACTTCCAGCTTGTATTTTCCTTTTTTTTTTTTTTTTAAAAAGATGACCGGTAAGGGGATCTTAACCCTTGACTTGGTGTTGTCAGCACCACGCTCAGCTAGTGAGCGAACCGGCCATCCCTATGTGGGATCCGAACCCGGGGCCTTGGTGTTATTAGCACCGCACTCTACCGAGTGAGCCACGGGCCGGCCCCCAGCTTGTATTTTCCAAAGCTGCATGTCCAGTCACACCTGGGGCAAATTTAGCCACAGCTGGGGCAGCCAAAGCAGCCGGGGTGCTGGTGCTGGAAGCAGCTTCCTGAGGTGGCCCCAGGCAGTGAGCCTGTGGAGGGCGCCTCAGGCCTGTTCTCCAAGACCATTCTGTCTCCCTAGGCCTTTGGGCCTGGAATAGGAAGGGTTGGCCCCAGAGGCTTCTGCAATGCTTTCAGGGTCTTTTTCTCCTTTTCTTGATAATCCTTTTCTTTTGCACTAATCTTCTTAGCTAATGGTTGCTGGGCTGCACCATTGCATGCTCTCTGCTTCTCTACCACATGGCCAGGCTGCAAATTTTCTAAATCTTTACACTCTGCTTCCCTTTTAAATTCTGGCTTTATGTCGTGCCTCTGCTGCCATAACTCAGTGTAGGCGGTTACAAGTAGCCATGCAGCTTCCTTAATGCTTTGCTGCTTAGAAATTTCTTCTGCTAAATACTCTGGTTCACAACTCTTAAGTTTCAACTTCCTCAAAGTTCTAGGGCATGGATACAATGCAGGCAAGTTACTTACCAGTTCATAGAAAGGTGATCTTTGCCCCAGTTTTCAAAAACTCCATATTTCTATCTGAGACATCCTTAGAATGGTTTTTACCGTCCATATGTCTATCAGCATTCCGCTCACCACCATGTAACCAGTCTCTAAAACTTTCTCTGGTTTTCTTGTCTTCTAAACTTTCACCAGCATCTGGGCTTTTTCTAGCCTGTTCTTCCAAATTCTTCCAGCCTCTTCTCAATACCCAGATCCAAAGCCGCTTCCACATTTCCAAGTACCTGTTATAAGCAACACCCCCTCTTCTCTGGTACCAATTTCCTGTATTAGTCCGTTTTGTGTTGCTTATAACAAAATACCTGGATCTGGATGATGTATAAAGAATAATGAAAAAAAAAAAGAAAGAAAAATAACATTTATTGCTTATAGTTTCTGAGGCTGGGAAGTCCAAGGTCCATCTGGTGGTGGTGACAGTGACCCAGGGGTCTCACATTGCAAGATGGTGGAAGCAGAGAGAGCAGATAGAGAGTGACAGACTCTCCTTTCTTTTAAAGCCCTCAGAATCATGCCCCTGACCACCATTTTTAATCCATTCAGTACTGCATGGTCCTACAATCCAATCACCTCTTCAAGGCCCCACCTTTCAATTACCATAATAGGATTTCCCACCCTCTTCACAGTCACAGTGGGGGCTAAGTCTCTAATACACAAAACTTGGGGACACAATTCAAGCTTCAATGAGTTTCAGGGAACATTATTGAATCCAGTACAGCAAGCCTTTGGGTCTCTGTCACGATAGCTCAACCTTGCTGTTGCAGTGTGAAAGCAGCCGTAGACAACACAACACAGACAATATGCTCACATGTATGAATGTGGTTCCAAAATACCTTTACTTTCATAAGCAGACAGCCAACTCACAGGTTATAGTTTACTCACCTCCTCTCTTGAGTAAGGGACACACTTTTTTTGTTTCTTTGTATATCTAGTAATTTTAGATTATATCTTGGACATTGTAAGTAATGTATGTAGAGACTCTGGATCATTGTTGCAGGAAATTCACTGAACTGGATGCGAATCTGCACTCTGCTCCACTGCAGTCGCTGTCTGGCTCTATCAGGCTTAGCAGGGGTGCATGGAGTCTGCCCTGCCTGTGCACAGTTCAGGGGTCAGCCAGAGATAACCACGGACAGTTGTATTTTATATTTTACCTGGGGTTTATGGTTGTCATGTGCATAATGGTTGGTCTGATAATAGCTACTTTGCCATTAATGAAAACTGAACCCCCGAGTCTGTGACTTTTAACCAGAGGACAATGAAGCAATAGTTTTCTCAGAAGTCTCATCCAATAAATTTCCACTTCCACCTCAGTCAGAATTGGGTCCCGAAGCCGCTCCTAGCTGCAAGGGAGTGTGAAGAGGTGAGTATTCTTCACTATGCACATTTTAAAATTTCTTTTTTTTTTTTTTTCCTTTTTGTCTTTTTTCCTGTCCGGCAATGGATCGATCGCAACCCTCAGTGTCGTGCCCGTACCGGACCGGGACCGGCAACGGGATCGCAACTCCCGGTGTCACGCCCGCACCTCGCTCAGCCAGTGAGCAGGAACTGGTCTGTATGTGGGATCCGAACCCTCGGCGGGAGCGCCACCGCACTCCCAAGCGGTGCACTGTAGCAGTGCGCCACCGGGCCAGCCCATTTTAAAATTTTTTTAATTAATTTTTTTTCATACATGCTTATGGGGTACAGTTTGTTTCAATACATGCATATATTGTGTAACGATCTGATCAGAATAGTTAGCATAGCTATCACCTCAACAATTATCATTTCTTTGTGGTTATAACATTCAAGGTCCTCTTTTCTGGCTCTCCTGAAATATACAACACAATATTATTGGCTATGGTCACCCTAGAGCACCAGAACTTATTCTTCCTGTCTAACTGCAACTTTGAAACTTTGTGCTGGTCTACGGACCTCCCTGCTCCACCCCCTTTCCCTTTCTCTGGTAACCACTATTCTACTCTCTATTTCTCTCTCTTTTTCTCTCTCTTTTTAATTTATTTTTCTTAATTGATCCATGATAATTATACATATTAATGGAATACAATATAATATTCAGGTACATTCATATTGTGTGCAGTGACCGTATCAGGGTGCTGAGTGTATCCATCACCTCGAACATTTGTCACTTCTTTGTGTTCATGACATCATCTTGACTGGCTATTTAAAGATATGCAGTACTTTCTTGTTAACTGTAGTCTCTCTATGTTACTACGGAACAGTAGATTCAATTCTTCTTATCTCTCTAATATATAATATCCACTGGCCACCCTCCCCCCGTCCCCCTTTTCCCTTTCCCCCACCAGTCTCTAGTAACCAATATTCTGATCACCACTTCTACAAGATCAACTTTTTTAGCTTCCACGTATGAGTGAGAACATGTGGTATTTCTCTCTCTGTGCCTGGTTTATTTCACATAATGTGTTGCTGTAAATGACAGAATTTCGTTCTTTTTTACGGATGAGTAGTACTCCATTGTGTATATATAAAACATGTTCCTTATCTGATCATCCGTGGAATGACATTTAGGTTGGTTGCAACGCTTGGCTATTGTAGGTAGAACTATGATAAACATGGGAGTGCAGGTGTCCCTTAGACACGATGATCTCCATTCCTTTGGATATACACCCAGTAGTGGGATAGCTGGATCGTAGTTCTATCTGTAGCTGGTTGAGAAACCTGCATACTGTTTTCTGTAGTGGCATGCTGCATACAATTTAGATCCAACAATGAAGTGGGTCTTGTTGTGAGGTGGAATGAGACAGGGGCCCTGGGACAGGAAATCTGCAGCTTACCTATGAACTTATCACAGGTGCCCTTGTTTCCTAGGGCTGTTGTAACAAAAGACCACAAATCTGGTGACTTAGAACAACAAAAGTTTCTTCTCTCTCACTTCTGGAGGCCAGAGGTCTGAAATCAAGGAGTGGCAGGGTTGTGCTCCCTCTGAAGGCTCCAGGGGAGGATCCTTCCTGCCTCATCCACCTTCTGGTGGCTCCGGGCATTCCCTGGCTTGTGGCTGCATTGCTCCAGTCTCTGCCTCCATCCTCACCTGGCCTTCTCCCTGTGTGGCTCTGTGGTCTCTCCCCTTCTTATAAGAGCACCAGTCATTGGATTTAAGGCCACCCTAAATAACCATGGTATAATTCTCCAAACTGGGAAATTAACATTGATGCAATGTATTATCTAATTTGTAGAGCTGATTCATCCTAAATCTAGGATGTTTTCATCTCAAGATCCTTAACTCATTTTCAAATAAGGTCACATTCTGAGTTTCCAGGAGGCCATGAATTTTGGGGGGACACTACTCAACACAACGCAACAGGCCAACACCCATCCCGCAGGCTGATTTCCCACTTGACATCTTACCTCCCTGGCCCTGGAGCCGGGTGGAAGTGCTGCCGTCCCCACACTGAGGCCTTGACTTGAGCCCCACCAGGGCAGTACTCTGGGAATGAGTGAGTCCTGCGGCTGCTCTGGTTTCCAGTTTGCACTCTATCCTGTTTTTCCTTTCACCCCCTCATGACGTGAAACTTTGAAATCTTCCCAATAAAACACTCTTCTGGGGGCCAGGAGAGAAACCTGGAGGCAGAGGGTCTGCATTCAAATCCCGGCTCCTCCACTCATCACCTGCGAGCCCTTGGACAAGTTACTCAATTTGTGCCTCAGTTTCCTCATATGCAAAATGGGGATAAGAAGAATCAAACAAGTTAATACAGTTTTTTTTCTCTTATAGCATTTGGAAGACATTCACACTCTCATTTTCTATCTTTATCTCTTTTCTAAATTATCTAAGAGGAAGTTGTAGACTTGAGATCCTTTTATCTCTAAGCACTTCAATGTGTATTTCCTAAGAACAAGGACATTCTCTTACTAAAAACAAGACGTTCTCTTGCATAACCACGGTATAACTCTCTGATTGAGGAAGTTAACATGGATGCAATGTATTACCTAATTTATAGAGATGATTCAGATTTCACCAAATATCCCAGTCATGTCCGATGTGGCAAAAGAAAACCTCAGGTCATGATAAATATCATATACAGCTTGTTGTTGCTACTAATTCCATTGTATTAGCCAATGTGTTTTGCGTCCCCAGGATCTCTGTGTCCCCTGCGGCTGTCCCAGGCCTCCCCTGCCTCAGCCGCTACTGTTCTGGCTTCTGCCTGGGGGGGAGGATGTCAGGGCAGAACAGCGGGAACAAAAGGGTCAATTTTAGCTTTTGAGTTTCTAAACAGCCTTTTCTGTTTATTTTTTAACTTTTTATTTTCACATAATTTCAGACTTGAAAAAAATTACAAGAATAGTACAAAGAATAATTCCCATATACCCTGCATTCAGATTTCCCAGATATCAATATTTTCCCACATTTACATTATCATTATATTTCTCTGTCTCTTTTCTTTTCTAAATTATTTAGAAAGAAGTCATGGACTTGAGACCCCTTTTATGTCTAAATACTTCAGTGTATATTTCCTAAGAACATTCTTTTCCTACGGATGAGAGATTCTCTTACATAACTATGGTATATTTCTCTGAATCAGGAAATTAACATTGATGCAACATGTTATCTAATCTATAAACCCGATTTAGGTTTCACCAAATGTCCCAGTAATGTCCTTTATGGCAAAAGAAAATCTCAGGTCATGAATTGCCTTCAATTTTCGTGTTTCTTTAGTATCCTTGAATCTGAAATAGTTTCTCAACTTATCTTTGCTTTTTATGATGTTGACATTTTTTTTCAAGATTACTGGCCAAATGCTTTGTAGAACTCTTAGGCTGAGTTTGTCCAATGTTTCTTCATTGTTAGATTTGGGCTATACGTTTTTGGTTCCTCTCAAGGTGGTATATCAGGGGCCCATGATATTAGTCCTATTACCGTTGATGTCAATTCTGATCACCTGGTGAAGGAATCCACCCCAATTCCTCACCTTGGGGGGAGGTATGTTGAGACTATGTAAATATCCTGCCTCTGTTGATGATTCCTGCCTGAATAAAGTATTTATGATGCCTGCCAAACGATGCTTTTCTAATTCCGCTCTATCTTCCACATTTATTAATTGGCCTTATACTGTAAGGAAAAGGTTTCCCCTCTCTCCTGTTTATTTATTTATTCATGTACACACGCACATGAGTAAATACCGATATGGGAGGTGTATTAGTCCATTTTTGTTGCTTATAACAAAACACGTGGAACTGGGTGATTTATAAAGAAAAACAAAATTTATTGCTTACAGTTTCTGAGGCTGGGAACCCCAAAGTCTGTCTGGTGGTGGCGACAGTGACCCAGGGCCCAAAGTCTGTCTGGTGGTGGCGACAGTGACCCAGGGGTCTCACATTACAAGATAGTGGAAGCAGAGAGAGAGCAAAAGGCAGACTCTCCTCTTCTTTTAAAACCCCCAGAACCACACCCCTGACCACCATTTTTAATCCATTCACTACTGCAGGGTCCTACAATCTAATCACCTCTTCAAGGTGCCACCTTTCAATTACCATAATAGGGTTTCCCACCCTCTTAACAGTCACAGTGGGGGCCAAGTTTCTAATACATAAAACTTGGGGGAGACAGTTCAAGCTCCAATGAGTTTGGGGGCAACATAATTCAGTCCACTACAGGAGGGGTCTTCAGAAAGTTTATGGAAAGACATGAAGTGAAAGTAAGCCAGGGAGAGAGAGAAATACTGCGTGCTGTCACTCATCTGGGGAAGCTCAGACGGTTGCTCACGTGGAGGTAGAGCAGGACTGAGGTTACCAGAGGCTGGCAAGGGTAGGGGACAGGGGAGAGGGTGAGGTTGGTTAAAGGATACGAAGGTACAGCTAGAGAGGAGGAATAATATCCAGTGTGCTATAGCACCAAGGGGTGACTATAATTAACAATAATTGATTGTATAGTTCTAATCATCCAGAAGAGGGGATTTTGAATGTTCCCAACACAAAGAAATGATAAATGTTTGAGGTAATGAGGAAAAATCAGTGGTTGCCAAGGTTCAGGGGATTAGGGAGGGATGAACAGGCAGAGCACAGAGGATTTTGGGGGCAGTGAAACTACTCTGTGTGATACTATAATGGTAAATACCTGACACTACACATCTGGCAAAACCCACAGAACTGTACTGCACGAAGAGGCACCCTAAATGTAAAGCTAAGTTAATGATAACAGGTCAATACTGATTCACAGTTGTAACCAATGCAGCTCACTAATGTGACATGCTAATGACATGGGAAAGTGCATGTGGGGGAGGCTGTGGGGACCGTCTCTACTTCCTGTTCAATTTCTCTGTAAACCTGAAACTGCTACAAAAATAAAGTCTAAAAAAAGTTCAGGAAAAAACGCGTGTTATCTTTTTTTTCTTTTTTTCCTTTTTGTCTTTTTTCGTGCCCAGCAACGGATCGCAACCCTCAGTGTCGCGCCCATACCGGACCGGGACCGGCCACGGGATCGCAACCCTCGGCGTCGCGCCTGCACCTCGCTCAGCCAGTGAGCGGGAACCGGTCTGTATGTGGGATCCGAACCCTCGGCGGGAGCGCTGCCGCGCTCCCAAGCGGCGCACTATAGCAGTGCGCCACTGGGCTGGCCCGTTATCTTTTAATTCTATTTTTCCATGAACCGTTTGAAGTGCCCTCGTATACGTGTACACACATTATATGCATTGATATATATTACCTATCCACATACATCCACACACACACATGTATATAGGTATGGACTTGCTACTTTTTGTTCTGTGCAGTGGATTGCAAGGCTTTACTATCAATTTTGTTTTGATGCTCAAATTCTCCCAGATTTGAACAGCGGGAGCCCTTTCCAGCTGGCTCCCATGTCCTTCTGACGTGGCGCCGTCATTTCTGAGGACATCCTGATTTTTTGGCACAGGAAGGTGTTTCTGGCTCATCCTGTGCTTCCTCTGGCCCAATCCTGGAATCAGCCATTTCTCCAAGGAGCGCTAGTTCCTTTTAATGCAAGGGGTATTGAAATAGACATATAAAACTCTCTGGTTGAGAAAATAGTTTGAGGAAAAGGATGTTCGTATCTCAAAAACAACAGGTCTGGGGAGAGTCTGTCCCTTATCCTGCCCAGACCTGATCATGGGAGAGCAGAAGCCTAAAGCCAGATGCTGGTGATATTCTGAGGGGCTGCCCAATCCTACAAGGCAGAGTCCTCTCCCTCAGTAGAAACATGGCGTATCTGACACTTGCTTTCCCAAACTCTCTTACACCTAGGGGCCCTATGACTCCTGAGCCCTTGTGACTTTGACTGGGAGCCACTGGTGCAAGGAACTGGAGTCCAGAGACTTCTCTCAGGGGGGCAGCAGGGGCTTCAGGGGCAGCAGGTAGAGATGTCAGATTTAGTCAAAATAAAATAACAATAATAAAATATTGTATAGGACATACTTATACTAAAAACCTATTCATTGCTTATCTGCAATTCACATTGAATTGGGGCTCCTGTACTTTATCTGGCAACCCCCAGTGCAAGTCTCACAGGAGAGTCCAGGCTCCCACCCCAGGGAGCTGTGAGGAAAAATCTGCCCTGCCCAGGGCACATCTGCCCAGGGCACATCTGTCCAGCAGGCGCGTGCCACCTGACCAGCTCCGTGGCATGACATTGGGTGTCATTTCTGGCCTTCCCACCTGGTCCTCCTGCTCTCCCTGGGATTCTGTGGGATCCTCAATGTCCTCATAACAAAACCCTTTTCTGTTTCAGTGAGGTGAGGGTGGTAGGAAGCATGGCCTGTGCCCACTTCATGCTGCGCTAAACCAGGTAGGGAAGAAGGAAGAAAGTCCCAGGTCAGTTCTGGAAAACCAGAGTGAAGAAGGGACTTGTTCCCCACTTCCAGCCAGAACTTGCAGAATTCTCCAACCTGCAAGCTGAAGCACTAGTGGAAGAGAGAAGGCTGGGAGGGAGTTCCAGGGCAGAGCATGCCTGAGGCCCCCTGATGAGGCAGTGACACCCTGGAGTGGCGTGGGAGAGCAGGTGAAGACTCCCGCGTCCCCAAAGGAGATCCTGAAGCGGGAAAGGGAATGGACGGGAGGTCTGGTCCTCTCAGAAGATGCCAGTACAGAGAACTCAGCAATGGTACCCCTCTGTTGGTGCTGTCCTAAACAAATGGTGCCCATAACCTCATGTCTCCCTGCAGACCAGGATGCTACATATGTCCTGATCCAACCAAATATCCATCCCTCCCTCCATCCATCTATCATCCGTCCATCCATCCATCCACCCATCCATGCACCCATCTATCCACCCATCTATCCTCCATCCATCTATCCACTTGACATTTATGAAGCACCTACTATGTTTCAGGCACTGTCCTAGGTCCTAGAGATACCACAAATGGGGAAAAACACACACACACAAATGTGTCTGCTTTGTGTGGAAGGCAGGCAGAAAACAAGAAAAGTTACACGTTATATGTCAGCTGGTGGGAAGGACTACTGGGAAAAAGAAACCCGGAAAGGTGGGTGGGGAGTGCTGGGGCAGGGGCTGCTGGAATTTTAAATAGGACAGTCAGGGAAGACTTCACTGAGAAGGTGACATTTGAAAAGGGTGAGATGGAGGTGAGAGGAGCTGCGTGGGTGTCCACGGGAGGAGACCCCCAGGCAGAGGCAGCAGCAAGGCTCACGGTGCTGTGACAGGAGCGTGCCTGGCCAAGGGACTTCATGGAGGGCAGCTCGGGAGGAGCCAGCAGAGGGAGAGATGAGGGCCAAGGGCAGAGAGCTGGTGGCCAGGTCAGGGATGCTGTTTGGCTGCCGGAAGGACTTGGACTTCAACTCCAGGGAAATGGGGAGCTGTGGGAGGGTTCTGAGACAAGGAGGATAAGTTCTGACTTCTGTTTTTAAAGGCTATAAAATGTGGCCCCAAGGAGTAGTGGAAGGAAGAAAGGCATTCTGAATTAACTGATTGAAACTTGAAATAACAGAGAAAATCAGGATGCTTTTCCCTGTAGAACTAGATAAAGCTTTATTCTACCAAGTGTGCTGGCAATGGGGGAGGGCGGGGCTCGAGATCTAGGGGTCAAGTTTCATTACTGAAGAATAAAGCCACACCTGCTCTTGCACACCTGTGCACGGCGTGCAAATCCCTGGTGCCTCATGTGCATGCTCCTTTTTATTCCTCACCCCAGCCCCCTGAGGCAGCTGTTGTTATGTCCATTTTACAGATGAGGAAATGGAGGTTCTCCTGCTGAAGGTTGCCCGGCCAGACCCTCCCCCAGGCCTGTCTGCCCCCTGACCCAGCTCCAGCTCAGTCCTGGCCTTGAAGGGTTTGTTTTTCAAGCTTCCTCCCGCAAGAGCCACCTCTGCCTTGCTTTTACATTCTGTGGACTTTGACAACCAAATGGAAATGACCCGAAGCCCCCACCCCACTTTGCCCTAGGCCTGCACCATTCTCTGTTCATGTTGGTCTGCCAACAGCCTGCTCTGGACAAGTGGGTCATTGAGATGGGAGCATTTGCTTTGGGACATGGACATGGGTTCAGTTTTGCCATAAAAGTAAGATGGCCTTGTGGTGTAGATGTGTGGGTCAAGTGGGCAAGGTGTAAATGTCCCAGAGAAGTCCTGGGACGGGTACCATGATGGCTGTCTTCTCCCTTGCTGGCCTGGTGTAGGCAAAATGGTCAAGAATGTCCTCCCCCAAGCTTCCCAGAGCCACTGCGATGATCTGCCCATTTCTGGAAGAGGTTGGCAGAGCCCAAGATGCATGAGCCCAAATGGGAAATTGAAACCATGCTTCTTGTCACTCCAGCCAATGATAACCAGTCAAGGCTGCACACAAGCAGGGTAATGCGAACCATATGGCCACCCTCCACCCCTCTTCCTTTCTGGGGCCTTTCCCTGGTTCACTTTGGGAAGGTAATAAATGAGGCACGATGTCAAAATCCTGAGACACTAGAGGGGTCTTGTCTGCCACTCTTTATTGAGCTGAGCCTGCTAAACCAAGCTCGCTTGTCTTCACAGTAGCTGGATGACATAGGAACTATTATTGTGCCCATTTCTTAGATGAGAAAACTGAGGCTTCAGTTAAATCTTTTGGCCAAGGTCATGCAGAGGAGAGGCAGAACCAGGATCCTGACCAAGCCTTCCCATGGACCCAGCTGCCCCTTTGTGGACATGGTGATGGTGCCTGGGACACAACCCCTGCTGGCAGACTGCCCAGATGCACAGCAAGAACAAAAATCCCATATCTTAGCACCACCCCTGGCTTGCTGAGTGTAGTCAGTCATTAAGTCCCTCTCAAGCCCCAGCGGAAGACCAAGGCCACACAGATGACAGGTACCTGAGCTGGGCTTCCCCCAGCCCCCAACACTCTGTCTCAGTCTTTGTGTTTCCAGTTCCTGAGCTTGTCACCCCCCAGTCCTCAAGCTGCAGATGTCCACCCCACCCTGAACCCTTCATCATCCCCGGCATCACCAGACAGGGGCAATTACTGAACAATTAGGAGCCCACAGTGCGGAGTCCTGGTGTGGTCCTTTCTAGCTGTGTGACCTGGGGCAAGTTCCTTAACCTCTCTGCACCTCCATTTCCTTATCTGTAAAAGGGGCACAGTAATAGTGCCTATCTCATAGAGCGCTTCTGAGGATTAAATGAGACAATGTGTGTACAGCTTAAAACAGCGCCTGGGCTGTTCAATAAAGTAGTGAAGATTGGTGAATGATTTAACAAAGAGAGCACTGTGACCGACCTCTCTGGGAGACCAGAACGCACTAGGGCCTGGTGGGAATCCAGGCGCAGGGTCCCCACCCTTAACCTGTCTCTCCCCTTCTCAGTCTTCTACTTCCAGCGCTGCCTGGATGTCTTGGGGACGTGCACAAAAGGAGTCGGGGAATGCTTCAGGCCCAGCTCCGCCACTTACAGGCCCTGAGATCCTGAATCTCACCTTCATCTCCCTGTCTGTGAAATACCAGTACAGGCAGTGCCCAGATCCCTGGCTCAGGGCTCCACAACCGGCAGAATGGTGGTGGTGCTGCTGACCAGAAGACGATCACTTGGAGGCTGAAACGCCTCATCACTCTCTCCATTCGTGGCCCAGATGCTAAGGAACTGGGTCCAGATCTTCCTACTTGGCCAACTCCTTCCCTTCCCGACTGTGTGGGTTTGTTTTTCCTCGCATTGCTTTGCCAAAGGCAAGAATAACAAAGCCCACCACCTGCCACTTAGTAAGAGGAGAACTTTTATTTTAACCAAAGATACTGAATGAGATGTCAACAGAGACGGGTCCCAGCTCAGAGTGACCTAAGACTGTCCAGGTCCCGCCCCACAGTGTCCTCTTCCTGTGCACTTTCTGCATTGTCCCGTGGGGTTCGGTGACCTAACCCCACAGTCCAGTCAAGGAAATGGAGCTCAGAGGCCCCTGGTTTCTTTGGACTGGATTCGTGGCCTCAGCCTACCTCACCAGATGTCTTTCAAAATGGCCCCAGGGGGCTTATTCATTGGTTGGTCTGGTCATGCAATAAGTGCCACTCCAGTCTCCGGTGAGCGGCAGGGAAGGTGGGTGGTCACGACAGTCTGGGGACTTGCAGCTGACTCAGCTGCACAAGAAGCTCTAAAAATATCAACTGCCTTGAAGGAAGGCCTGTTGGCTTGGGTAAGACATCCTGTTCTCAAACAAAAAATTCATGTAAGTTCTTAAAACTGTGGATGTGCCAATTGATGTACAGTCTGCTAACTCTGAGCAGGCCGCCAAGTTGTCTTCAAGATTAGCCGAAGCATCCCCTTACACAGAGACGCTTGTCTCACACGTAGACATGTTTTGCTTGTGTGCTGTAATCTTTAACCAGTGGTTGTAACTTCTGTGTTTTACCCACTGATGAAAATTGGACAGCTCCAGTCTGGGCAGTCCCCCGCCCTTTCCCAAATTTTCCCATAAAATCTTTCAGCTTGTAATAGACTTTGGAGGGCTTCCCATCTTTGCTGGTTTGTGATTCCCATATCAATCCCCACATTTGGCTTTCAATAAACCTTCATAAAATTATTTCTGCCTCAACAGCCTTAATTTCAATCCATACAGAGAACATTGGGGTTGGGGGCTGCCCTTGGCAACCCTGATTACCCTCCCATTCCAGGAGGCAAGGAGTTAAGATAACCCAGGAGGATTTTCCGGGTACTGCTGTCTCTAGTCTCCTCTTTTTGTTGAGTGATTTCTCCAGTATCTCTTTAGACTCAGAACCAGACCCATTTCCCTGATAACAAAATCCTCAGCATTAAGGACAGCAGGCACCAAAATTTTGTGGGTGTATAGAGATGTGTCAGACCAGGTGATCTCACTTCCTAAATTCCAATGAAAAGGCAAGAATTAAGAACACAGCGATACATCCACAGTGTGAATTGCAGGGCTGCTCTGACATTACGATCAACCACTCCATCGACAAACGCAGTTTAGAATGCACACTGCGTGAGCACTGGGGATCAAGAGCTCAAGAAGCACCCATGCTCCTCGCTCTCGGGGTACATGGTGTCAGGGGAGGGGGGAGACAATAGTCCCACAAACAACTGGAAAACAGTAGTGGCAGTCAGTGGCATGTGGTGTCTCATGTGTAAAGACAGGGAGGCTTCCTGGAGAAGGAATCTAGTCTTTATCCTTTATCTTTTAGCCATGCTATGGATCATATGTCCCCCCAAACGCACTGAGGCTTGGTTCCTACTGTGACAATGTTGAGGGTGAAAAATCCTATTGTGGTAGTTGAAAGGTGGGGACTTGAAGAGGTGATTAGATTTTGAGGACCATGCCCAAGTAAATGGATTAATCCATGGATGGTTTAATGGTGGTCATGGATATGGCTCTGAGGACTTTATTTATTATATATTTTTTTTATTTTTTAAAAGATGACCGGTAAGGGGATCTTAACCCTTGACTTGGTGTTGTCAGCACCACGCTCAGCCAGTGAGTGAACCGGCCATCCCTATATGGGATCCGAACCCGTGGCCTTGGTGTTATCAGCACTGCACTCTCCCGAGTGAGCCACGGGCCGGCCCCTGAGGACTTTAGAAGGAAAAAGAGTGAAGAGATAGGCTCTATCTCTGCTCTGCCATCTGCCATGTGACACCCTGAGTCACTAAATAGAGTCACCAACAAGAGCAAAGCCCTCACCAGTTACGTTATCTGGACTTTGGACTTCCCAGCCTCGGAAACGATAAACAATGAATATTGTGTTTTTACAAGTGACCCAGTTCCAGATATGTTGTTTTGAGCAAAAGAAATGGACTCATACAAGCCATTAAGGTGTTAATCAGGGGGTGACTGGTCAGATTTTCATCTTGAAGTCTCATTCTGGTGACATGACAGTGTAGAACACGAACTGGAGGGTTCAGGGGGTGTGAGGAGACCAGGTAGGAGGCTGCTGCCTGGCCCTGCTGAGAGATGTTGGTAGCTCGGATGGGGTGGTGGCCACGAGGGTGGAGAGAAGGCAGAAGACAGAGACACTAAGGCAGCAACACTGTCTTGGGGTGGGGGGTACACGGGCCTTGGGGAGAGGGAGAAGGCAGGGTCAGTCACCTCCTGGTTATCTGGCTTAACAAAACTGGACCAGTGGTGTCAGTTCTGAGTTGGGCAGGGAAGAAGAAAGAAAAATCTTTGCCATAGGTAAGTTTTAAAAAAATACAAAATGCAATCTACCGTATGACAGCGTCTTTGTTTGAAAACAAAAAAGGCTGAAAGGAAATTCACTAAAGAGTAACAGAGGTTCTCTCTGAACAGGGGATTGTCTTCTTTCTACTTTTCTCCATTTTCCAAATTTTCATTAATGATCATGTACAATATTACAATTAAGGAAAACCACATTTGAAAAAACATGTATATTTGATCAACTCTAGGAAAATCCATGCCTTTTATGGATGTAGTTTTTCTTTTTTTTTTTTTTCCTTTTTTGTCTCTTTTACTGACCGGTAACAGGATCACAACCCTCGGTGTTGCGCCCGCACCGCACTCAGCCAGTGAGCGGGAACCGGTCTCCACATGGGATCCGAACCCTCGGCGGGAGCGCCGCCACACTCCCAAGCGGTGCACTCTCCAGTGCGCCACCAGGCCGGCCCATGGATGTAGTTTTTCTAACTTTGTTGGTCAGAGCAGAGCAGGGAGAGGCTGCTCCCAGTGCTGGGACTCAACAGACCTTGCTTTAACCTCATCCATTTTCAAGATGATTTGCCAGCCATGCTCATCCCAAATCATTCAGGAGCTTCTACGAAGGAGATTTTTTGCTCCATCTATTAAATCTGAGTTTGTGCAACAGTTCATTGTAAATCACTTTTTAAGTTCAATGTTATATTTTCTCCCAAAGAAACGACCAAACCACAGCTTGATGTGGTTGACATTTTCCTGTAGCTCTTGGGCCTTTTCAAAAAATAAGAGGAATTTCCATCCCTGGCTTCAAAAAAGGGGAAGGGTGTTCCGTTCTGTTGTATTTCTGGCCCTGAAAAGAAAGGATTTGGGTAGGCAAGAACCACTTTGAAGAAACCTCCACCATAAATCCCATCTGTTCTCTTGAGGAGGACAAGAGATGGGCTGTGATCCTGAGAGGCTGGAAGTGGCTTGGTGGAAGCCCTGACGTGCAGAAACCATCAGGGATGAACGCAGACACATTCCCGGGGCTATAAACCAGGCCACTCCCAAAATGCCAGTGCGGACGGGGGCAGCAAAAACACGGCCTCTGCGCCACTAGCCGGGTCTTCCTCAAGCCGTCCCTGCACCTGAGCCACAACAGTGCGGGCGCCAGGTGACGTGGCTCTGCCCTGTGCAGGACTCGTAGCTGGATTCCTGGTTTGAGAGCCCAGGGCCCATCAGCAGGCACGAGAGGGGGGTGTCCTCTCGTGCAGGACAGAGCTCTCCTTCCTTGAGCAGATAAGAGTAATCGTGGAGGTAACAGTAGTATTAATAGTCATGATAATAACAGCAATGGTGACAGTAATAGTGGTGGTGGCAGTCACGGTAGTAGTAATAGCAATACTGCTAGCAGTGGTGGCAGGAGTAATAAATAGTGCCGGCAACGTTAGCGATATTAGTGCAGTGGTAATAACAGTAGTAATGATGGCAGTGACAGGAACACTAATACCAGCAATGATAGAGTTTCCATGTTCATTCATTGTGTCTCGAACACTGTTTTAAGCACTTCACAGCGACAGACGCAATTAATCTCTACTAGTAACAGAGGGTACTGCTATTACTGCCCTCATTTTACAGATGAAGAAACTGAGGCACAGGCTTTTCAGTGATTTGCCAAGGTCTTAGGCAGGGCCAGGATTTGAATCGAAATCTGTGTCACTTCAAGTGCCCTGTGTGTATTTTCATCCAAACCAGCGGTTTTCAACCCAGTTGTCAATGAGAACAGCTGGAAACATCCAAGTGCCTGGGCCCCACCTCCGGGGACTCGGCTCCAGGCTAAGGAGAGCACAGGCTGGGCTGGGGTTGGCTTTATAGCATGAGCTCCCCAGGTGATTCCAGTGGGTACCTGGGCTTGAATGTCACTAAGCCAGTGGTTCTCATACTGGAGCCGGCATCCAAATCCCTTGCCAGGCTCATCCCCTCAAGGTCTGGGGTGAGGCCCGAGAATCTGCGCTTCTAGCAAGTTCCCAGGTAATGATGCTGCTGGTCCAGGGACCTCACTTTGCAAACCACTGCTCTGGCCAATCCTTCCTCCTCGGTGGAAACCCTGCTCATGTACACAAACCCTTATTCTTTCAACAAACATCACTCAACACCCCCATGTGCCAAGCACTCTGCTAAGCACCGTGGGGGACAAAGCAAAACAGACAACCCCTTGCCCTGTAGAGCTGAAACCGCACCCTCTGTTCTCCTGCCTTGACAGCAGGAGCCCTTTGGAGCTGGAGCTGGGAACAGGTAAGATACTGTGGCCGGGAGTGGGCCCGCCCCGCCCTGTGTGGGCGCTCATTTGTTCTTGGCCCTAAGCTAATCCATCCTCCAAACTTCCCCTCTCAGCCAGTTACATAAGTGTTCCCTGAGCCCGGAAACTTCCAGGCAGCCCTGTGGTCCACCCCACCAGCTGCTCCCAGGATGTCATCCGCGGCCACTTCCCCGGGTCTCAGAATTCCCAGAGCAGCTGGACATGGAGCAGCTGCTGAAACACTGGGAAGGCCGAGTGGGCTGAGTGCGAGCCCCAAGCCCAACAACAGCCTTTGTGCGCCCCTGGCTCCTTCCCGAGAGCAGCTGGGCCCAGAGGGCGGGAGGGGGCCCCAGTGCCAGCGAGGGCGGAGCTGGGTCCCCGTGACCCCAAACATCTGGGCCCGCAGCACAGACCGGCTGTGTATCAGCCTCAGCAAAGGCACACGGGTGATCTTCCCCCTCAGCCAGAACAATCTGCCCCTTGTCCTTCTCCTGCTTGGACACACTCCTGGCCCCTTCTCTTTGATGAATTCCCCCTGCCCCCAAGCCATCCTCAAAGCCATGTGCAGGGAACCACCAGGTCACCAGACCTCCGGGTGCATCAGAATCACCTGAAAGTCTCGTTTTTAAATCACCATTCAGAGCCCCACGAAGGGAGTTCGATCACACAGGGCTGAGAGTGGGTCCAGGAATCTTTCCTTTCGACAAGTCCCAGGCAATTTGACGCAGGAGTTCGTCAGACCATACTTTGAGAAACACGGACACAGATAATATACTTTCGTTTTATATGACTGAGGATCTATATGCAAGGGAGAGCATTTTATATTTATATGTGTACGTGTATCTATATCTTCTAGCTACAGATAGAGAGGTGATAGATTGATAGATATGGATATAAGTTTCTGTGGGCTGCCATAACAAATTACTACAAACTGGGTGGCTTAAAACAACAGAAATTCATTTTCTCACAGTTCTGGAGGCCAGAAATCAGAGATCAAGGTGTTGGCAGGGCCGTGCTCCCTCTGAGTCTTCCAAGGGAGGATCCTTCCAGCCTCTTCCAACTTCTGGTGGCTCCAGGCCTCCCTTGGCTTGTGGCTGCATCGCTCCAGTCTCTGCCTCCGTCTTCTGTGGCCTCTCCTCTTCTGTTTCTCATTAGAACACACCTGTCACTGGATTTGGGGCCGGCCCACCCTAATCCAGGACGATTTCATCCAGCTCCTTTCTAGGTCCCTGCTGAAGGCTGACCCCGAGCCTCTTCTATTCTCACTGGACTCACTATCTCCAGGAGAGTCATCTCGTCCCTGTTTCAAGTGCCATCGACATGTAGGGGACCCCCAGACCCCATCTTCAGCTCTTGCCTCTCTGAGTTCTAGGTTCATAAAGCCCACTGGCCGCTGGCCATCTCCGTGCCTCCACTGACCATTTATGAAGGTAGCAAGCCTCCTCGCCGGTGTGAACTCCCATTGCCTTGTCCGTAAAATGGTAGTAATATGACCTTGGAGGGCTGCTGTAAATGTGCCAGAAGATACAGTGACGCTCAGCACATGGTAAGTGCTCACAGTCAGAGGCTGGTGGCTTATAAGGCAGAAAGTAGCCGTTTAGATAGGGATGCCCAAGACTGAGAAGCGGGGCCTAGGCCAAGTGCACCCAGATTCGGGGACCAGGGTAGGCAGTTAGCTCTCCAAGGCTCTTGGAAGGAACCCCCTACCTTCCCTGGTACACGAAGCTTAAAGACAAGGGAGAGCTTTTCTGTCCTGCAGTGAAGAGCCCTGGGAAGTGTAAATCTCCCCCAGGAGAGGAGAATCAAAGGCTTCAATTTATTCTTACTAAGGTGCAAATAGCTGATAGAAGATCCGTGCTCAAGAGAGAGCAAGTACAAGGACCCTGGCTCTGGGGTCTGAGGAGCAAGTGTCCCTTGGTGTCAGTCAGCACTCAAGGGGCTAGTCCCCCTGTCAGAGGAGGCAGTGCGGAATTGCCCACCGCTAGGGGGCAGCAGAGCACCAGGGACCAATTTATAAATCTCAGCGCAGGGGTCAGAAAGAAACCTAAGTTGTAAAACTCCTCCCCCGCCCCATCTAGGCAGCCCCTCTCCTATCTTCCAATTCAATATCTGTTCTGTCCATGCATCCTAGATAGGATGCCAGACGGGGGTCCACAAAGATCCCTAGTAAAGCAGGAACCTCATTTGCTAAAAGCTGTTTTGCCCAAATAGAGGCAGAAGCACTTTACCTGTTATCCAAGAAATGGTTCTTGGGACCAGCCCCCATCCTGTGGATGTCCTGATGCTTCTAAGCCAGCTGTTCTCCAAGTGGGGTCCCTGGGCCAGCAGCACCAGCCTCACCTGGGAGCTTGTTGGAAATACAGATCTCAGGCCCTACCCCAGGCCGACGGAATCAGGATCTCTGGGGTGGTGCAGGGATTTGAATCCAGGCCACGGGTTCCCCTCCTTCTGATGCCAGCAATTGTGTTTTAAGAAGCCTTCCAGGGGATTCTGATGAAGCTTAGATCTGAAAACCACCACTTTCAGGCCAAATGGGAACACATTTATTTCCACAGACACGTGTCTGTGATGCTTTCAGGAAGAAAAACATGGTACAGGAGCAGCACGCTACAAGGTGCTGGTCTGGAGCATGGATCCAACTCTGTGGGCCCAGCCCGTGCTGGGCCGTAGTAGCTGGTCCATATGTGCTGATGGATGAATGAGTGTGTTATGGTACCAGCCCCTGGACATACCGCGTCTGTGACTCAGCCCCTGATCGGATTCCAGGAGGAGGCATTAAAAAGTAGACCAGAGTTGCCAGTTCTCCAAAATGAGATCTTCTGTGGCTAAAAAGGAACCCTAGGTCCTCCACAGATGTTTCTGGAACACTAGAATAGAGGCCGTCCGTTGGAAGGCATCCGAGCGAGGGGAACCCATGGCCTGGATTCAAATCCTTACCCTGTCCTTACGAGCTGGGCCACCCTGCTCAGGCGACTCTGCCTCTCTGAACCCCTGCTTTCCTGCCCTATGCAATGGGGACAATGGTAGGGACCAAGTAAGCTTGTTGTGGGGATGAAATACAATAACTCACGTGACGCCCTAGCACATAGTAAACATTCAACAAATGTGAGCAATTTTTTTAAATAAATGGGTCGTGTAAGTTGCAAAAAGTCTGTGTTTTCTCAATCTGACTGTTCTTCAAAACGTTAACGGTAGAGTTGCCATGTGACCCAGCAATTTCACTGATAAGTGTACACCTGGGAGAAATGAAAACTTATGTTCACACAGAAGCTTGTACAGGATGCTCGTAGCACCACTGTTCACAACAGCCGAAAAGTGCAAACAGCCCAAGTGTCCATGAACTGATGGATGGACACACAAAATGTGGTTTCTCCATACAATGGAACGTTATATTGGCCATAAGAACAAATAAAATACTGATACATGGTACAATGGGGGTGGACGAACCTTGGAAACATGATGCCAAGCGAGAGAAGCCAGTCATAAAGGACCACATACTGCAGGATTTCATGTGCACGAAACTTCCAGAAAAGACAAATCTGTAGAGAAAGAAAGTAGATTAGTGGTTGCCAGGGGCTGGGGGATGGGGAAATAGGGAGTGACTGCTAATGGGTATGGAGTTTCTTTTTGGGGTGATGAAATGTTCTGGAATAAGATAGTGGTGATGGTTACACAACGCTGTGAATACGCTAAAATCCATTGAATTGTGCACTTTAAGTGGGTGGATTGTGTGGTGTGTGAATTATATCTTGAAAGAGCTGTTTTAAAAAAATCTGTGTTTACCTCATGAGATTCTCTAATGCTGTTTTTATTGTTAACGGGGGAACAACGGGTCGCCCATGAACATTTTAATTTTTCCCAAATTGGCCTCTAAGCAAAAAAGTTTAGAACTTGAGTTCAATTCCGCCTCCAGATTAGAGGGCTTTGTCATGAGCCCTCCCTTCACAATACAGCAAAGCAAAGCAGACATCCTATTGTGGATTTTCTTTTTAAAGGCTGCAGACTTTCCAGTTGGATTTGTCTATGAATGCTGCATAGCCCTAGATGTGGGTTAAGCCCCCTAAGTTCCTCGGGGGCTTGGGCTAACTTATCAGAAAAATTCCAGCATTTCCAGGGCCAAAGAGCCAGGCTCAGAATCCACGGCCAGCAAGCCTCAAAGGCGCCCTCCAGGGAGGCCTGGCTGCAAGGCCTGCCAGGCTTTATCTCCAAGAGGAGATGTTCCAGCCCCTTCCAAATGTTTGTCCAGGCAGAGTCCCAAGAGGGTGGCGGCCCCACATCACCTACCAGCGGGAAGGTCTCCCTCCCCTATCCTGGCAGAGGAGAGTCACCAAGGAACAGACGGGCTCCTGACAGGAGGATTCCAGCCTCCACCCACTCCCTTGCTCAGACCCTCCCACAGTATCCAGCGCACTGGCCTTTGGGCTCAGAGGGCAGCCTTCGGGCTCAGGCCCCAACACCTGCTGCCTGTGCAGAGCCATCCCTCGGCCCCCCACCTCCTCCCAGCTCCCTCACACCCCAGGCCCTTGCACGGCTGTTAGCCCCAGCCCCACCAGGTGTTGGCTGTGTCCAGGTGGGCAAGTCGCTCCCCCCAGGGCCTCAGTGCTCCATTTGTAAGTAGCGGAGCCTCACTGGGCTGTTTGTGAAGAATCTATGAGACGAAGCTTGTCCTGCCCATATTCTGACCACCTCCCCCTCTGGATTGCTCCCTCCCAGAGTCGGCTGCTAACTGCCCACTCACCCTTCCAGCTGAAGCTGCCCTCCTGCCCAGCCCCCAGAACCTTCCAGACGGCCCAGCACTGGAGGGCTCCTGGTCTCCTGGGCACCACGACATCCCCTCTGCGCAGACTGTGCTAGTCAGTTGCCTGTTTGCTTTTGGGCTGCACTGTCAGCTCCTGGAGGGCAGGGCTCCTGTGGTGGGTCCCCTCTGCAGAGTGTGTAATAGATCGAGTGTGTTTCCAAAGCACTTTACCTTCCCTTAGCCTATTTGGTTCTCACAGGCACTTGGAGGCAGAGAGCTCGGCTATGGCTCCATTGTATACATCAGAAACTGAGGCTCAGAGCCCTGGGCTCACAACCAGCCTTTTCCTCCTCCTCAGCACCCCCAGGACCCCAAGACAGTGGAGAAGGGGTACGAGTCAAGGGGTTCATTGGGGTGCTGCCCATGGCCCTTGCATTGCCCGGCACTCGGGATGGCCCTTTGAAAGGATGCCACTTGAACAAAGCCTCCACGCCCAGCCGGGGTGCAAGGTCACGTTTCCTGGGCCCAGAAGAACCTGTCCCAAGGGCACCATGAGTGTTGGCTGATTCATTAGTCCTGGCCGCAGAGCCAGGCTGCTGGCCAGAGCGGGAGGAGCCACGTGGCTTCCCTGGCCCAGCCTCAGCCCCGCAGCTCCAGCTCCGTTTATCTTCCATGTCAGGGAACAGGGCAATCAGCCCCAGCGACCCTGAGGGCCGCCCTCTGGAAGGAAATGTGGACACGCTGTTCAGGCCGGTGAGGAGTGGTTCTTTGCGGCCAGTTGCTGCAACAGCCCAGAAATAGGGCACAGAGCAGCCAGAGACTTTGATGCCAGGCAAGACCCTGGCTCCTCCGTCTCCAAGCACTGTGACCTTGGGAGACCTTGGGACCCCTCCAACCCATTTCCTTATCTCTAGAAGGTGGAAGAGGGTGTGTAATAATTGTCCTTACTCTGAAAGATGATTGTGATGATTAAAGAAGGCCACGTAGGTTGAGAAATGTTGGGCACTGTGCCAGATACGTAAGAAGTCCTCAATTAACATCATTTATTTGTCAAAAGCTTGCTCATTTGTAAGATTCATCGGAAATCTTCAAGGAAGAGGCAGAGTGAAAGAGAGCTATGTTTGTGGAGTCGGGGAGTGTGGAGGGATTCCTGGAGAGGTGGGGAGACATGGATGCAACACAACGGCCCGGGGCCGCGAGAGCAAGGGCTGAGCCCCAGGGGAGCAGGGCGCCCAGCACGGGGAGGGGCACAGAGAGGAGAGAGGGAGAGGCCATGCGAGCCTTCACACTGAGGTTTCTTTGGGGCCACGGGTAGTCAGGGAGAGTGGGCTGCTCTGACACAGTTGAAACCATCCCATTAGAGAAGGAGGCCAAGGAAAGATGTCTCCAGAACTGCTGCGATGGCTCGGTGGGTGGGTTGGATCCACTTTAATGCTCTTTCTAAGTTCCTTGGTAGTTGCAAGGCCAAGATCTTACAACTTCTTCTTAGAATTATGTTGACTGCTGGGCTGTGTTTCTTCCACAAATATAACTTGCTGAGCCCCATGGGGCCCTGAGATTTATCCGGGTTACATATCATCAGCCGACAGTGGCAGGACATGGGGGAGGATGGCCTCATAGGGGTAAAAGACCACCCAATGCCTGTTCTGGATCTTGGCCCAGCCCCCTCACCCGGATCAGGACCTGGGAGAGTAAGGAAGAGCCCCTGGTACTTTCAACACATTTTCAGATGAGAAGGACCCAGCAGCATTCAACAGGGTTGTTTGTTCCAGAGCACAGCATATTCATTTCCTAGGCTGCCTAAAACAGCGTAAGAGTATTTTCCTACAGCACTGGAGCTCAGAAGTCCAAAATGGGTCCCGCTGTCAGCAGAGCCGCGTGCTGGGGGAGAGCTCACCTCCCTGCCTTCTCCCACCTCCTTGGGGCCCTGCGTCCTCATCCCTAACTCGCTACTCCAGCCCCTGCTTCCCTTGTCCCATGGCCCTTGCTTCGACTCCAACCCTCCTGCCTCCCTCTTGGGAGGACCCTGGGATGACGCTGGGCCCACCCTGACAATCCAGGGTCATCTCCCATCTCTAGGTCCTTAGCTTAATAACATCTGCAAAGTCCCATGGTAATGTAAGATCACATAGTCACAGGTCTGGGGACTCGAACATGGTCGTTTTGGGGGGCTGTTATTCTGCTGCCCACACTCTCCGTGGTCTATGCCTGCATAGTTGGAATTTTAGTCATATGACCTCAACTTCAGGGTTTTAATACAATAATAACTTCTCTTCCTGTAGCTGTCACCAATCCCCATCCCCTCTTCTTTTGATGATAGAATGGCCAAGCTTCATTGGGCACAGGACCGCTCAGCTATGGGCTGCATTTCCCAGTCTCCTTTGCAGCTAGGAACAACCATGTGACTGTGTTCTGGCCAATGGGGTGTGAGCAAAAGCGGTCTGTGCCACCTCTAGACTGTGCCCTTAAAAAAGTGGGCATGTCCTCCCTTTGCTTTCTCCTTCTCCCCATTGTCTGGAATGCAGGCATGATGGCAGGAGCCAGAGCAATCACTTTGGATCCAGAGATTAAAAACCATAACACCAAAGTGATAAAACTAAAGTACAGGGTTTGATCCCTGTACCAGCTAGCTACAAAAAAGTGTGTTGAAGCTAACAGAGCTGTCCTACCAGCCCTGAACCACCTCCCTCTGGACTGTGAAAGAGAAATAAATGTCTATCTCATTTAAGCCAGTGTATTGAAGGACCTCTTGGTCACCCAGCTTCCACTGTACCCTAACTCAGACACACAGACCTGTGTACCTAAGCTGTGCCTTGTCCCTCACACTGCCGGGAAACCCCAAGGGCCTCTGCCTCATCTCTCCTGCACCTCACCCCTGCTGAGCTTGTGGAAACTGTAGGCAACATGATCAAATTCCTTCTGACTCAGGCTGAGAGGGGACACTGTTCCAAATGTGCATGCTTGAAGCCCTGGCCACAGACCAGCAGCAGCAGGATCACCTGGGAGCTTGTTGGAAATGCAGAGACTCTGGCTCCAGTCCAAACATCCAGCCTCCAACTCTGCATTTGGGCAAGACCCCCGCTGACTGGTGCATATTGCTGCTGGAGAAGCTCTGGCCTCGCAATCCAGAGCTCTGTATCTGTCCCTCAGCTGAACACCTTCACACCCCAACTTAATTGACTTCAAGCTGTTCCCCAAATCCCTAGGGTTATCCTTTAGGCCCCCCATGAGGGAAATGGGGAGCAGGCAGGTCTAGACTCTCCACCCCTGCCTTAATGAAGGCAATACCACAGTTTTTGTTTTATTTGATAGGATTCTGCATAAGAATAACGTGCTAAGGTGGAGAAGTCTGGAAACCCTAGTCCTGGGCCATGTCCCCTCTCTAATGACAACTTCAGGGAATGCTAGAGGCTTGCAGGGTATAAGGCAGGAGAGGCAGTGGCTGCTGATGAACAGCAGGAACCCTCTCTTACATCCATATCTGACAATCCCCCCATTTCCTCTGAAGGAAGCAAACTCCATGGATGGAAAGGCCTGGAGTTTTGTCTCCAGGTGCATCTGAGACTGTTATTTCTACTTTTTTTTTTTTTAGGTCATTTTCACTCATTTATTTAGAGGATAAATGTTCACTATTTGCCAGGCACTGTTCTGTGCGTGGAGTACCACACTGATGACAAGCAACAGACTTTCCTTGGGAGGTTACACTTCGGTGCGGGTGGTAGACAGTGGCTGGTGAGTGGTGGGGGGGCGGCAGGAAGGATACCCGGAGGCGGGACAGGCACAGGATGGAGTTCATGAATCTGAACTTGCCTTTGTGATTCATGCAATGGCGTCTTTCCTGCAATGCCCTGTCCGAGGGCTTTTTCTGGCTGTGTGCATAAGAGGCTGGGCAGAAGGGCTGGCAAGTAGAGTGACTCATCCCTGTTTATCCAGAACATTCCTCATTTTAGCACTGAAAGTCCTACATCCCAGAAAACCCCCCAGCCCCAGGCAAACTGGGACAGTGGGTCACCCTACAGAGGAGTGGACGTCCCCAGAGCTGCCCTCCAGCAATGAAAGATGAGGTGAGTAGAGAATCCCAGCTCCCTGCCCTTTACACGGCATGATCCTGGGGTGCCCAGCAGGCACGAGCTTTGTTGCCCAAGGGCCACCTCCACAGGACCACTGCCTTTATTATCTTCCCCCCACACTACCTCACATCCCCACTCCCTCACTCATGCTGCCTGGGAGCACCTCCCTTCCCCCTGAACTATTGCATCCAAACCCTTGCTTCAGGCTCTGCTTCTAGGGGATCCAACCTAAAACATGAGGAAGAAGGGCTATTGACTATGTAGGGGACTAAACCACCCCTTTGAACTGCTCCTGACTTGTCAGGAAGGTTCTTGGAATCTTGGGGGTGTGCCTGTCCTGATGCCCCTCTGGGCCTGTGCTAGGCCTGGCCTTGAGTCAGAGCACACATTACAGCTAAGAAGCCTCCCCATGGGGAGCCTCCCAAACATCCCTCTGACCCCTTCATCCGCACCTCCCCAACAGCAGGTGGCCCAGGCAATAGCCAAGGGTGAGCAGCCCGTGTCCTCAGGCGTACTGCTGGGAACCTCTTCCAAGGCCAGTCAGCGTCCTGGTGTTGCCTCTGGCCTGCCTACTCGGTGTGGCTTCCAGCCTGGCCTGAGTGGCCTGTTGGCCTGGCCTGCACTGGCTCTGTGTCCTTTGCTGGCTCTGCTGATGCTGACCTTGAATTGCTTCCTTGGCCTCCAGTTCCTGGCCTGCCTCTCCCTATGGCCCTGGAGTGCCCAAATGAGTGGATGAAGTTACCAGGGTGATGCGGTGACCTTCCCTGTGCTCTGAGCTGGTGGGGGCCTTGACCTAGACAGCCAGGCTCGGGCCAATGTGGACTTCTTGGGCCAGCTGGGCAGCTGCTGGCTGCTCTGTGCCAAGTGCATCCCACAGGAATGGTGGCCACTAGAGCATGGCTCCCAGGACCCCACGTGGATGGGCCCTTGAAGTGTGCACGGTGGCAGGTGGTGCCACACATCTGCAGCCCTGCCCCTGCATTTATGCAAATGTCAAGCCTCTTCCAAATCTCCCTAGACCCAAGCACACGCTGGTGCAAAGAAACCTGCTCCTGCTCAGTTGTAACGAGCTCTCCAGCAGCCCCTTCCCAAAACCTGAATTCCGTCATGCCTCAATATTGACTGGGGGAAAGTTCTTTTTTCTTCAACTAACTTCATAGAATTGGCTAAATAAAATTTTTTTTTTGTCATGGCCATAAAAGAATAACTTGACTGTGAGGTTTGCAAACCAATTTTTTCTGAAGGAGGGTCTCACTTTCTTTCAGATGGAAAGATTCTTTTAGAATCAAAAGATGATTTTGGGGCCGGCCCGTGGCTCACTCGGGAGAGTGTGGTGCTGATAACACCAAGGCCACGGGTTCGGATCCCATATAGGGACGGCCGGTTTGCTCACCGGGTGAGCGTGGTGCTGACAACACCAAGTCGAGGGTTAAGATCCCCTTACCGGTCATCTTTTTTAAAAAAATAGAATCAAAAGATGATTTTTGACTTAGTGTACTGTGAGCCCTTGAACAAATGAGTCCCATATCCTTTCTTGAACCTCAATTGTTTTCCTCTGTAATGAGTTGAGTCCAAAACTGGAATCTGAGTGTGATCAGTTCTCTCTGGAGCCTTTGCCACTTTATAAGAATAATAAGTGTTATTATTTTTAAGTGCTCACGATGTGCCATGCCGAGGTTATCTGACTACTGTCTCTATTTTATAGATGAAGAAACAGAGCTCAGAGAGGTTAAGTAATTCGCCCAAGGGCACACAGCAGAACTCAAACCTAGATCTCTCAGAGGGCCAGAGGTGCCCTGGGTGACTCATTCCAGAATATCTGAGATTCCTTTTGAAATTTTACTCTTCTGTTTTCTTATGGGTTTTGTTTTTCCAAATCAAAACCAGTTGTTGTTTTTGATTTAGTTGAGTCCTGGTAGATCCTCCCCAAAGCAGGAGACATGACTTTCCAGAATAAATAGAAACCATTTACACAATAGTTGTCAAATGCTTTAGCAGGAAATAAATCATATAGAATAACACTTGAAAAGCTGAAATGAATCTGTGTGGGCAGATGGGTTTATCCCCAGAATTGGTTCCAGCCCTTTTAAAAACATTCTTCCCTTCTTTTTTCATATTTGTTTGTTTCAATGTTTTTTGTTTTTTTTCTTTCTTTTTTTTTCTTGCGCAAATTTTCCAGACCTGGCTTTCTGAGCAGCTGTTAATGAGTCAAACAACCCTAATGCTGGTCAGGGCCACCCCGATTCACAATTATCTTTATTCAGGTAAAGTCACCATGATGGGGGTGGGGAACACCAACTAGATGTCTTGTAGCTCAAGGGATCCCCACCTCAGGGTTCCAGACTTGGGGAACCCATAGTATGGCCACCTGTGCCCCCCAAGCCCCTCCCTGCCAGTGTCCCCAATGCACATCTCCTGAATCCGTGAGGCTCAGGAATCTGCATGTGGATACATGCCCCATTTCAGACCCCTGCTCTCTTAAAGAAAACCTGGGCAGGGCCGGCCCGGTGGCGCACTGCTACAGTGCGCCGCTTGGGAGCGCAGTGGCGCTCCCGCCGAGGGTTCGGATCCCACATACAGACCGGTTCCCGCTCACTGGCTGAGCGAGGTGTGGGAGCAACACTGAGGGTTGCGATCCGTTGCCGGACACGAAAAAAGACAAAAAGGAAAAAAAAAAAGAAAACCTGTGCAGACAGAATCATGTATCACAATTTCTAGTGCCTGGCAGGAACCTGAGGCCTCCATGTGAGTCAGTTCACCTGAGGGGAGAGTTCTTCAGGTTGATGTAGGCCTCTGGCAACCCCCAGCCCAGCCTAGCAGCAGCTCTGCCCACCACAGGTACAAACCTCTGCAGGTCTCCGAGCAGCTGAAGGGCTGTGAAGGGTGTTCCACTACAGCGTGTGAAGTGGCTTCAACGTCAAACATGTTAACTTGTTTCTACCTCGCCATCCCTTAAAACACCAAAAATATATCGAAAGAAGGAAAGCTAGGAATCTGTCATCCATGTGTTTCCAAACCCATTTACTTACATCAAAAGAAACACTTAGAGAAAAACCCTATAGGGGTTTCCAATTATCCATCCATTTAGTCAACAAATTCTTTACTGAGCTTCTACCATGTTGTAGGGAAAGTGAAAGAAAATGGTCAGGGCCCTTCAGGTGTTCAGAATCTTGCCAAGCATTTGATGTAAATAGGCACGTGCGCCCAGGTGTTCCTTGGTTATTGTCTAATGTAATTGCACACGTGCACCCAGGTGTCCTGGGTTATGGACTTAAGTATAAAAGACGAATGGCTCTAATCCCCAGGCTCCCTGCTCCCAGGATGCCCCCAGGGGACCACGGGGAGGCAGCTACTGCTGCTGCCAGCACCTCCGGGATGCCCTGAGAGGCCACCGCTGCTACTTCTGCTGCTACTGAATCTGCTGTAAGTTTCTAAGGACTGAGCTTCTGCTGCTACTGCTGAGGACTGAGCTCATGTCATCTGCCAGTGGCTCCCGGGACCTTTCCCAATTACCTAGCTCATGGACCTGCACGTGAGGGGTCTGGTGACCCAGTCTGTACAATGGTTTGAAGGGTTTGAGCCCTAGCCCTGACAATACAAATGGAAACTTAGTATGACTAAAATAATGAAACGTTTTGGCTTTAGCGTAGCTATTGCTGTAACCTGACAATCGGCGTAGTCGTGTAGCTATTCCCCTAGCTTTACACATGTACAAGGTATGGACAAACACCAACCAGACAAACACGTCCCTACCCACATAGGGCTGACAGCAGGTGACAGACTGTGTGACTGTCAAAGAAAACCAGAGCCAGACAACAGTCAAAGCAACAAAAGCAGATTTTATTCAGGAACTATTGGAGAAAAAGACCTCCATATAAAGCTGAGCTCAGTTCTGAATACAGCAAAGACAGGTGGGGATTTATAGCTAAGGATTGGGGGAGGATACAGGGTAAGAGGAAACGTCAGGGTTAAGGGGGATTCTGGCTAAACTTACCTAACAG
The DNA here is from genome assembly GCF_000696425.1 of Galeopterus variegatus. Lineage (NCBI taxonomy): Eukaryota > Metazoa > Chordata > Mammalia > Dermoptera > Cynocephalidae > Galeopterus > Galeopterus variegatus. The sequence goes on from NW_007727674.1 coordinate 187,168, forward strand.
GATTCTGGCTGAAGGCTGGCCAGGGTGGTCAGGCTTCACCTGGGGGATGGTGGCAGATGAGGTATGTGGTGATAGTGAAGGCGATCACATATGAGGGTGGAGATTCTCCCTAAACTGACTCAGCAGGGTCCTTGCTGAATCTGGGCTATTCAAAGTTGAACACAGAAGCTCAAAGATCCAGGCCTAAGTAAGAGGGGGGTTCCGAGGAGCCCGACTAGAGTTTGGTCCAGGAGACAGTCTTCGTCGTGATTATGTAATTGGGGGCTTCCAGAGTTCATAAGGGGGCTCTGACCCATTCGGGAAGACAGGGAACATTCCTGTGACTTCTGAAGGGTGGAAGGGCGCTGGGGAGGCAAGAAGGCTGAGGCACCAGCACAGGGAAGAGCCCACAGTGGGAAGGGGCAAGCTGGGTCTGGAGAGATGGCCGGAGGTGAGGTCTCGTGCACCTCATGGAAGGTTCTGGAATACCCTGCGCACAGACAGTCTCCACCATCCTCACATCAGACAGGACTCAAGTGAGCTTTGCCTCTTGGGTGTCCCTCAGGCCATCAAATGGGGCATTTCCGCGTGTGCCCCAGCCAGTGGGAGGCTGCTGTCCCCTTGTGTCCTCACTCCCTGCAGGCCATGGGAAGCAATCATTCCCAAGCCTGGGAAGCAATCAGCGGAGATTGGGAAATAGGGTAAGTTTTTCCAGATGTCCATAGCAAATGCAGGCCCGACTTCTAAAAGGGACTGTTTGTTTGGCTTTCTGAGGTTTACAAACAGCAAGATAAGGGCCCTCTCCTGACAGGTGGCTAGGACCTCTACGTGTGGTCATGTGGTCGCGGGGCTGGGGGAAATGTCCCCCAGCTTCACCTGCCATACCCATGCACAGCCCATGGCTCCCAAAGCTCACCCTTCCCGGCCAGTTGACACTGACCACGGGAGACCCACCTGGAGGGACCAGCTGTACTCTGGGGTTTGGCCACTGGGAGGCACCAGTGCGAGACTGAGGAGCTGGAGGAGATAAGTGGGAATCTAGTTCACTAATTCCCTGCCTGCAGGGCTACATGGGCCAGCTGTGTCCTGTGCCCTGTGCCCTGCCCGGCCCCTCCCCACAGACCTCCCGGTTCACTGACAGCTCACCCCTGTCCTCAGCCCATGGTGACAACTGCTCTGCCCCTGCCAGCCCAGGGTGCTGCACCACCTGCCCCGTCCCTGCACCTGCACCACTGCCGTACACAATCCTTTTACTGAACTCTCCCTAAATTACCCTAATTCAAGTGTAGGACCTGCTCTGCCCAGCCCCTGTCCCCTGATAAGTGGCTCTCTCCTGTGACCTTGACAAGATGCCAAAGCCAAATAGAGAGACCCTTATTCTGTGACCACCCTGGTGCCAACCAGGGGCTTCAGCAGGAGCTGAGAACAGGCCCCTCATGCTGGTGAGTGTTTCTCACAGCTGTGGCTTGGCTCTTTGAGTTCCCAAACCCTGTCACCATTTTTAGGAGGGAACTTTCCAAAATGTGTTTCTGAAAGGTACGTGCACATGGTGAGAGGCTGGACATGAAATAAAGACAAGAGTGTGCACTTAAAAGTCAGGCAGACCTGACCCGCCCCTAAGAACGGTACCTCTCTGAGCCTCAATTCTTCCCCAATAAAATGGGGAGAAACATCACTGCCCAGATGATTGTTGGGAGGAACACTAGAGAAAGCACAGCTTTATCTAACGCCCAGGCACATCCCGCAACTGTGAAGACAATTGCTGATAGTCGAAGCTGCTGTGTGCACTGTGCCCATGGGACACACGCATCACCACAGTGCTGTTAGCAGGTACTGTTATCACCCCATTTTACAGAAGGGAAAATCAAGGTACAGAGAGATCAGGTGACTTGACCACAAGCTAAGCTGTTAGTGAGTGGCACAGCCAGCCTTGATCCCAAGTCCACCTTGTTAGATGCAGAAACTGAACTTAGTTGAACCTTCTCCGGGAAAGTCAGGGTTCACGTGGTGAATGTCACACAAGTTAGTCACATCCCAAGGGCTCTGCATTGATTAAAATGTCATCTGCCCTGACTCTCACATAGCTTCTCTAACTCTTGGATACATCGTATAACATTTCTGCCTCTGACGTGGTGGTGAGGAATCAGCCCCGATGTGCAAGTGGCCAGATTCCAGCCCTCAGAGAGGAAAAGACAGAGGCGAGTCCTGCAGCCTCTGGGAGGTTGCCCCTTAGTTTGCCCTACACACAGACATGTCTCTTCTTTTCACATGAGCACTCCCCCCTGCAGCCCAGCCCCCCATGCACCCCACGGCACCCCACCCATCTGCCCACCAGGCTGAACTAAAACACCAACGATGCTGACACACACGGCTCGGCCCGGGACTGTGGCAGGATGGTTTGAGGAGATGTAACATGTTGGTGTGTTTTCCACATGGGTGTTGGACACACTCTCCATCTGACTCATTTGGGGAAGACACTCACATGGGCAGCCCCCCCACCCCGGGAGGCCCACAGGCACCGAAAACCCAACACAGACAGCTCATCTCTCTTCCAGAAGCTCCTGGAGTCCTCGGTGCCCCTGATCCCCATGAACCCCACCATCACCCAGGCCTCCAGAAGCTGGGGCGTCTCTACCCTTTCCTCTCCCACCGACCCCCACCATCAGGGGTGCCCACCATCGTGAATCCGCACACCCGAGGTCCTCTCGAGCCCCTCCCCTCCCGCCCTCGCCCGTTCCCGTCCGACACACTGCAGCAGCTTCCCTGTCTTCTCGGGCCAGTCCTGACCACTGTGGGATGTTTTGTTTTGTTTAAAATAATTTATTGAGATGAAATCACATAACATAAAATTAACCATTTTAAAGTGATCAATTTAGTGGCATTTACTACACGTGATGTCGTACAACTACCAACTCTGTCTAGTTGCAAACATTCCCATCGCCCTAAAGGAAAACCCCGTGCCCATGCAGCAGCTTCTCCCTGTTTCCACCTCTCCCCAGCTCCTAGCAACTGCCAGTCTGCTTTCTGTCTCTATGGATCTGCCTGTTCAGGACACATCATAGAAATGGAGTCCTACAAGATGTGCGTCTGTTTTCTGCCACTCGGGATACTTTTTTCAAGGTTCCCCCAGGTGGTGATGTGTATCAGAACTTCGTTCCTTTTCATGGCCAAATAATGTTCGATTGTAAGGAGAGACCCCTTTTGGCGTATCCATTCACCTGTTGAACATTCGGGCTGTCTCCACCTTTCAACCGCTGTGGACAGTGCCGCTATGAACGTGCAGGCACAAGTCTCAACACCTGTTTTCAGTTCTTCTGCATCCACGCCTGGGCGTGGAATTGCAGGGTTATTTGGTAATTCTGGTTTAACGTTTTCAGGAACCCACTGTAGCAGTTTTAAAATATGTCTGCACATTCTCTGACCTCCTCCCTTTAAAAGCTGGAGCCTGATTCCCCTCCCCTTGAGTGTGGCCCAGATTTAGTGACCGCTTCTGAACACGGAATGTGGTGGAAATGCTGCTGTCTCACCTCCGAGGCTAGTCCAGGAGAGGACAGCCTCTGCCAGGCCCCCTCTCTTGGCTCACTCACTGTGGGGAAGCCGGTCGCCATGCAATGAGGACACTCAAGCAGCCATGGAGAGGCCCACGCAGGAAGGAGCCAAGGCTCCCACCAAAGGCCGCTCCAGCCTGACAGCCAGGTGAATACGTCTCCTCGGAAGCGGAACCTCTGATCATAACCAGGTCTTCAGACCAACATGCTGATCCCAAGAAACCCCAAGCCAGAACTGTCCCCCCAAGCCACTCCCAAATTCCTGGTGCACAAAAACCATAAGAGATGATAAATGTTTACAAATAAGTTTTGCGGTGATTCGTTGCACAGCAGTTGATAAATAATACACCTACCCACCCCCATTCATTCGACCCACAGCAGCTGAAATGATCCTTTCAAAGATCCTCCCCCACCCTGCCAAAAATCTTTCATCACTCCTGTGGTTTCTGGAACAAAGTCCAAGTTTCTTGTCTTGACATACATGGAGCCTACTTATCCTCCTGGGATCGTCTTTTGTCTACTTCAAACACAAGCACACCAACTCAAGCTCTCAGAAGGCATTTTCCAGTTCCCCCAAACACATTCTGTGTGTAAATGCTGCATGGAATGCCTCTTTCTCTTCTTTTTCGTTGATTTCTATTCTTCAACTAAATCACCTCCCCCAGGAAGTCCTTCCTGATTCTTCCCTACAGCTCTGGCTCTGGATTCTCCCGCCTTCACTTTCCCGGCCCCATGTGGATCTCCGTGTTGGATCATTTGTTACACTCTAACACAATGGTTCTTGACCAGGGAGTGTTTGGACATGTGGGGGAGGGGATGTCACACCTGTCTTGGGGGAGGAAGGTGATTGGCATTGAGTGGGCAGGGCCAGGGATGCTAAATATTCTGCAACATGCAAGAAGGTCCCAAAGAGAAAAGAGTTGTGCCACCCACAATGCTAACGGCACCCACTGTTGAGAAACCCCACTGTATTCTTATCACTCTAGGTGGGCTGGACCAGGCTGAGGACTGCACATCAAAGGCCTGCAGGGGCTAGAGAGGTGCTGTAAAGGAATAACACAGAGGGGTGGAGAACAGGGAGCAGCGGGGTCTGTGGAGAAATGAGAGTGCCCTCCCCACGTGGAGATACACCGGTCCAAGTTCACAAGAATGCAATGCTTGTCTACTACAAGGGACCAGAGCTCCTGGAGAAAAGGCTGATTCCAGGGTTGGGGCAGGAAAAAAGATGAGCTGAGGACGTCTTACTGCCCCAGAAAAAAAGAAAATTGTCAAAGAATGTTGGGGACATGTCAAAAGGAAACCAGCTTGCCCAAATCTGGAACAATATGAACATCAATATAAATATAGTAAAGAATTATAACCAGCTGAATAAAATAAGAATCCATGAGTCCATACTGATATCAATAAATGAAAGAATAAATTAATAAACGAGGGAAGAGAAAGCTCTTTTTGAAAGAAACCTTCTCTTTACCAACTGTATATCTGCCAACTAATCTATTTCCCGACTAACAAATGTATTAGGAATAGTGGACTTCAATCACCGGTGCATGCTAAAAACTATTGAATGACAGTTTTTGAGTCGCAGGATATATGTGGTCTCAACATCTTTCCCCACAAATTATTTATTATTTACGAAGGGGAAACAGGAACCTTTCAGTGGAGAAACCTGCCAGACACAAGCTTAATCAAGTGATCAAGACTGACATCATCAATATTGGAACAAACCAACACCACGGACCTCCCAATACGATGCACCAAGGACATAACATCACTTCAGTGCCATTCCCACCCAAAACACATGACCCACGTCCCTGGGAGACAAACCCAAACCGAGAGACATTTTACAGAATAATTGGCCTACATGCTTCATAAACATCAGCATGATGGGAGACAAAAGAGGGAAAAAAGGCCAAGGAACTGTTTTGGATTAAAGGAAACTGAAGAGACACGACAACTAAATGCAACATTGATCCCGGATCAGATTTCAGATGAGGAAAAGAAAACACAGCCGTAGAGGCCATTATTGGGGTAGTTGATGGCATCTGAGTAGGAACTAGATTATGAGCCAGGACTAGGATGGACTGGATGATAGAACTGCACAACATTGATCTCCTGCGTGTGACTGTCACGACATGCTTATGTAAGACAACGTCCTTGTGCTCAGGAATTATCCACTGAAGTATTTATGGGTGAAAGGGTCTGATGGCTGCGGCTTACTCTCAAATTGTTCAGAGGAGATACGTGCACACTCACACACGGAGGGTCAGAAGAGCATGAATGAAGAAGCAAACGGGGCAAAATCCAAGCAATTGACGAGTTTGCATAAAGAACATACAGAGTTCCAAGTGCTATCCTTGCGACTTTTCTGTGAGTTTGAAATTATATCAAAATTAAAAGTTACCAATAAAAAAAAAATTCAGCTCAAGATGGCCCTCAGGCTGCCGGCTTCAGTATCTGTTCTATGGCGCAAGCTCCACAAGGACAGACCCTGTGTCCTTTTTTCCCACCCAATCGCCAGCACCTAGCACAGTGTCAGGCACCAAGTGGAGGCTCTTCACTAGTCCTCGGATCAGAGGGAGAGAAACTGGAACAGGTGGGACAGGAGGAGGCTGTGGCAACTGTCCAGAGAATGGAACTGGGGAGTTTGAGCCCTCTCAGCGTTCCTCCAACACACCGGGTGCCTCCTGCCTCAGGACCTTTGCACCTGCTGTGCCCTCTGCTTGTGAATAAAAGGAACAAAAACTCCTGACTCCCCAATGCCTAGCAGAGTGCCTGGGACATGGCAGGCATTTAATATATTTGGGGAAACAAAAAATAGGAAGAGAAGGAGGGAGGGAGTGAGGGATGAAGAAGGAAGAGAGGGAAAGAATCACAAATCTCTCCACCTCCTAGGCCTGGCCCTGAAGTTTCTTAGGCCCCATCTGGGGGTTCCTCCAGGCCCCCCAATTTCCAAATGCCACGTAGGAGCTGGTCTCCAGTTTGGGCAGGCCACGCACAGCCTGAGGCTGTTGGCCAAAGCACAACTTGGCCTCTCTCCAGGGACTATGTCTTCTTCCCAGAGCCAATTGATATTTCCACTTAAAAAGACATTGTGCAGCCCGAAAAAGCCCGGGACACGCTTCCTGCCCGCTGCTTACTCAGCTGTGGCCTGGGCCAGGCTGACTCTGGCTTTTCATCCTACGAGTCCTTTTCAGTGAGGGCCTGGCCCCCTGTTCTGGCCCGTTTGGGGCCGCCTTTCACCCACCTGCCATCTGTAAGTGATTTCCCACCGCTGCTCACCTCTCATGAACAAGAGGCGATCTGGGAGCCTGGCTGCAGGGCAGATCCCGGGGGGACGGGGAAGCTGGGCCGGGCCACAGCCTCGCACTTTGTCCGATCGTTCTTTGATTCCACCTCACCCCTCCTTGGTCAGAATGGAATGTGGTTAACCTCATGCTGTGCACAGGCCCCAAAACCAACCAGAAAGAAGCTACATGTCAGAGGAGCCAGGCTCACATTTGGAATAACAGCTGACCTGACATGGTCTTGTCCATCTGAAGCTCAGCAGGCCCAGCAGGCCAGGCCCCTGCTCCCCATACACTTACAAGGGGGGAAACCGAGGACCCTTCCTGTGCCTCATACTAACAGAGGCAACTGGGTAATTCCCTTTCCCTTCGCCTTCCGTATTGGAACAAACTTGTTAAGATGTTTTTCCTCCCCAGAGCATTTACATGCATATTGTGTGTTGCGGACAATGCTGGTGATCCATGGAGGTCCCGAGAGATGCATGTGTGCTAAGGTTTCCCTGAGCTAGCACCTGCGACACCCCTTCCAAGGACTGCCCTGGGGCTACGGGAGGCTGCTTCTCCTGCAGACATGGGCAGACGTCCCTCTGGGGTGACTCGACGGACTGCAAGACACGGAGTCTGATGTCCCAGCTCCCGTATCCAAGGCCAAGAAACACTGAGGCCTATCTCACCTCCAGAGCTGCCCATGGATCAGGCCGCAGCCAGGGCTGGGCTGAGATGCTGCCCTTGTTCGGCTCCATCCTGGTCCCCATTCTATGTCCCACCCCCATACCGATTCACCCAAGGACACATCTATACATCTTGTGCACGAAATCCTCATCTCAGGCAAACAGGGGAGTTCATTAATGTATCATCATGCTCATTGCAGACACTCAGGGCCTGGCTCATCATGATGGTTGCCAAGGGCCATGCCAGAGGGTCTCGCATTGGCAATGAAATGCTCCAGTCCAGGCAGTGACATGTGTCTCTTGTGCTAACATGATTCGTTGGCTGTATGTAGGGAATGAGTGCCACGTCCCCACCATAGTGGGGCAGAAGGCATAATCCTAGCAGGTGTCCAGTTGACCAGCAGCAATGTCTACCATAGGCAGCCTTCTGTTAGCATTCCATGCAATTCTGCTTTCCTGAGCATCTCCTACATGCAGGTGTTGTGCTGGCTGGGGAATCAGTGGTGAACAAGGTAGACTCGGACACTCACAGTCCAGCCGAGGAGACAGACAGTGCACACGCCTTGACAGAATGTGGGAATCCTGAATAGCAAACAGAGTAACGTGACCTCACGGGGGATGTGTTTGAAGGCCTCCCTTTGGGACCAATGTTAGAGATGAGACTTGGATGAGTAGGGGTTCTCTAGGAGAGGACGAGTGGAACAGCCTTCTGAGAAGCCAGCAGAGCATGTGCAAAAGCCCTGTGGCCGCAGGAAATGTGGTCTTTTCCAGCAGCTGTGAGAAAGCCAGTGTAGCTGGAACAGAGAGACTGGAGGAGAATGACATGAAGCAGGAAAGGTCAGCGGCCAGATCATCCACAGCCTTGTGAGCCGGGTTTCTGACTCTGGCCTTTATCCCAAGAACCTTGAGGAGCCATCGAAGGTTTTCAGAAGGGCAATGGGGACGTGGTTTGGAACAGCACCCTCTGGTGGCTGCGTGGGGGATGGCACTCTTCAATGCACATGGGCAGCACCAGGCTGCAGAGACAGGTCCTGGCTTGGTTCTAAGTCTTCCTTGCAGTCCTTGCTTCTACAGGCCTTCTGAGACTTCCTGTCCCAGTCCACAAGGCCAGACTCCCAGAAAAGGCAATAACAAAGTCCCCAGCCTGCAGGAGACATCTGAGATGGCATGCCACCAAAGTCACACTCTCCAGGAGACACCAGCGCTGCGTGGAACAGACCCAGACAGTGAAAGGTCTGACTAGCCAGGGTTTTCTCCACTGGGTGCCTGACTTGGGCCTTACTTCAGAAGTTGCGGGGGGTGGGGGGCTGGAATGCTGACAACCTTCCCTTAACCATCCCGGGGGGTCTGTAATCTCAGACCTTTTACACGCATGTGCGTGGTTTACAGACAGACAGACAATGAGCACAGGTGCAGTGACAGCAACTCCAAATCCTCCTCACAACAGATGTGAGATAAACCCCAACCCACTGGACAAAGGGGATCCAGCAGCTGAGGCCGGGTCCTCCCTCACACGCTGGAGCCTGTTCCTACTGGAGACCACGAACACTTGTCACCGATCACAGGCAAGTTATCAGTCACAGCTCACAAACTTCTCAAAGTACAGCCTTCAAGCAAAAAGACCTTTATCTGCTCTTTTTCTTCCTCCTTTCAGGCAGGATGAATTGAGCCAACTGACCTTTTCTGGAAAGAGAAGAGAGAAGGGATTTTTTCCTTCTTCAGTTTCAGAAACTCACGCACACGCCTAGCATAACAGTGCAAGGGGTGGTCAGAGAACAGAGGCTTCTCTCACCCTGAAGCCCATCTCCCTTCTGCATTAGGGGTCCCTCCTGTCCTTCCAGAGAGACAAGGCACGCAGCAGCAGATATGCACCTGTGAAAAGCTGTGCTCCCATGAATCTGCTCTGACCCTTGCTGGCTTTACTTCAAGAGGGGGGATGTTATGAAATAGCACAGTAAGTTCATTCTGGGGTTCCCCCATCAGTGCCCCTTCTATCACTACCAGGCCAGGAAATGAGCCTTCTTGCTCGGGAAGAGGGGTCCACACTTGGCTTTGAGCATCGAAATAATGTCTTTTGAGGTTTTCTTTTTTAACGTTCTTGATGAGACAGTGAAAAGCCAGGCTTTCCTGGAATTCCCAGAGCTGGTCTCATGAAGAGCCCAGCATGGACAACTGCCCTCCTCTGAGAGAGTCAGGGCAGGAAGGCAAGATACAGCCCAAGGGAAGCAAATGCCCAAGTGATGTCCTGAGGCGGGTGAGGGAGAGCCGGCCAGCTGGGCTGCAGCCCCGGGCCCCCAGGTGGAGGGATGGAGACGGGCAACAAACGCGCACCCAACAACAACAAAAGCCCTGTTCCCGGGCAGCGTGAAGTCAGATGCCCTTCCGTCCGAGAAGCCAGCCTGGGTTTTGGATTTCAAGCAGGTTTGTGAGAGAAGAAATGGGTCTGGTCCCGTGGAAATTTCCTAGTAGGGTTTATTTTGAAGCAAAGGTTTGGCAGAGCTGACCCAGTCTCCTTGGCTAGACAGGGCCTCTTTGAAAAGAGTCAAAAACAGCAGAAAGATGGGAAATGGTCCTTGGATGAGCTGATTTTAGTGGGATCCTCTTCTTCCAAAAAGAACTGCCAAAGACCAGCCTGGGCATCCCTTGTTTTATGGAATTCAACTCAACTCACCAGTGGTCAGCAGAATAATGCCTCCTCGCCCCCAGATGTCCTCTCCCTAATTAATTCCTTGGAACCTGCACTTATATGACCTGACATGGCAAAAGGGACTTTGCAGGTGTGACTAAGGTTAAGGACCTTGCTATTGGAAGAGGATCCTGGGTGGGCCTAATCCAATCACAGGAGTCCTTAAAAACAGAGAACTTTTCCTGGCTGTGCTCAGAGGGGAGCAGGGACAGAGGGAAGTAATGTAGATGGATTTGAAGGTGGAGGAAGGGGCCGTGAGCCAAAGAATACAGGCAGCCTCCAGAGGCTGGAAAAAGTAGGAAACAGATTCTCTCCCTGAGCCTGCAGAAGGAACCAGCCCTGCCGATACCCTTGATTTTAGCCCAGCGAGACCCATGTTGGACTTCTGACCTCCAGAACTGAAAATGGTAAACGTGTGTAGTTTATGCTGCTACGTTTGTGGACACTTGTTACAGCAGCCATAGAAAATGTGTCCATCACATTTCTTGAGCACCTCCTATGTGCCCACGCCTAGGATGTGATCCCTACTCTTGTGACCACCTGTGAGACTGGGCCTGTGGTCCCCATTTCACAGATGAGGAAACTGAGGCTCCATGAGATGAACTGACACCCACAAGGGCCTGAGTGGAGACAGGGACCCTTGACTGACTCCAGGCCCCCTGAGCCTCCAGGAGCTCACAGGTGCGATGGGCATGTGACTGCCCCTCGGGGAGAGGCAGGGCTTGAGTGAGAGCATGCGAGAAGCTTCCAGGAATTCAGTCGTGTCCCAGCTCCAGCATGGCTGCTAAATGGGTGATCTTTTCTTCCTGTCTGCCACTATAAAACCATTATAAAATCAACCCTGGGCTCCCACAAGCAAAACATTACCCCACTGAGCACCATTTGGTGAGTAAAAGGTTAAGAGGCTCTCATGGGCAGGACTGGGGGTCAGGGGCCCTGGCCACTCATGTCTGCCCTGCCTGATCACTGTGTGACCTCAGGCCGGTCACCGCACCTCTCTGGAAAGTGGGTTGCTTGGGCTGGCAGGGCTCTCAAGACCCCCTGCAGCTCCAACTGCTCAGGAGCCAACTCTGGTCGCCACCCAGAGGACAGAGGATCAGGCCAGGCTGGCTGCTGTGATGTCCACACCTGTGGCCTGGGAAGTGATCCAGGGGCCCACCCATCAAGGTCAAACCCTTTGGCCATGAAGTTTCAAAAGGCAAAAGTTTGGTTTCTTCCCACCATGAATTCCTGCTCTCGCCCATCTCTTGGGTAGGTCCGCATCCTGGACTGGAGCTGGACTCTGAGCTCCCTCCCCAGGGGAAACCAGCTGTGGCCCGGCCCTAAGGCTCTGTGTTCCGGCCTGGCTTTGCCACCAGGCAGCTGGCTGACCTTGGGAGGCAACAGGCAGAGTTGACAGCTCCAGGGAAGGTGGGATGGCAGTGGTCCCCAGTGGACCTCCCAGGCCAGGAGGGGCTCAGTCTCTCTTACACTTTGCTGGCAGCATGGAGAGGGTGTGGTGGGGGGGGGTAGGGAGGGGCATAATGCTGGTTGAATTGTGTCTCCTAAAAATATATGTTCAAGTCCTAACTCCTGGAACCTGTGACTATGACCTTATTTGGAAATAGTCTTGGCAGATACGATCAAGTTAAGGTGAGGTCCTTAATCCGGTGATTGGTGTCCTTACAGAAGAGAGAAATGTAGATACAGAGAGTCATGGGGAGGAGGCCGTGTGAAGACAGAGGCAGAGACTGGGGTGATGTATCCACACACCAGGAAATGCCCAGGACGGCCAGCAGCAGCAGAAGCTGGGAGCACGAGACAGATCCTCCCCCAGAGACTTCAGAAAGAATGTGGCCCTGCTGATGCCTCGACTTCAGACTTCTGGACTCCGAGACTGTGAGAGAATAAATTGCTGCTGGTTTTGTTTGTTTGTTTGTTTTTGTTTTGTTTTGTTTTGTTTTGTTTTAAAAGATGACCAGTAAGGGGAGCTCAACCCTTAGCTTGGTGTTGTCAGCACAACGCTCTCCCAAGTGAGCTAACCGGCCATCCCTATTGGGATCCGAACCCGTGGCCTTGGTGTTATCAGCACCACACTCTCCCGAGTGAGCCACAGGCCAGCCCAAATTGCTGCTGTTTTAAAGGCCCAGTTTGTGTCACTTCATCACAGCAGCCACAGGAAACTCACACACCACTGCCTGTTGTCACCCATTGCCCGATAGTCAACACTTTTAGGAAACAAGAAATTCAGCAGGTGTCCCTCAACATATCCAAATTCAGGGCTGGCTTCTATCCACAAACTATTTCCTTTCTTCACTGGTGGGGGTTCCTTTTTTTTTTTTTTTTAAAGATGACCGGTAAGGGGATCCTAACGCTTGACTTGGTGTTGTCAGCACCAGGCTCTCCGAAGTGAGCTAACCGGCCATCCCTATATAGGGATCCGAACCCATGGCCTTGGTGTTATCAGCACCACACTCACCCAAGTGAGCCACGGGCCGGCCCTCCATTGTCTTTTTTGGAAGGGATGGGGTTCAGAGCTGGCCGTGGATCTCTGTCTGCTGATCTTTTGTTAGTTCTCAAAAGGTTCTTCTGAATTTGTGTGAAACTCAAAAGTCTGGGGACACGGGCTTTGGGTTCAAGAGAGCTGGGCTCTGTGTGACTTTGGGGGGACTTGGAGGGGGTCGTCCTCAGGGTCTGCCAGTCATCCTGAGGTCTGGCGTGAGGATAGCTCCTGGCCAATCATCAAGTTCCATATAAATTGGTACCGCCTCACACCGCTCTTCCCACCTCTCCTGGCTCATCCTTTGAGCCTGCCTCGGGCACAGGTTGGGTGCCCCAAACAGGCTTGGTTTCTTAGGACAAGTGCACTACAAAATAAATAAGTAAATAAAAAGCAAAGTTCTTACACTTGCCCTCCAGAAATTTTGAACTCCCCCTGGGGTCTTGGCTGCTGAGGCGGCTTTCCTTCCCCCTCCCAGTGGTCTGGGTCAGACAGGACTCCTGTGGTTGCCCATGACAGAAACTCAAACCAGAGGAAGCCTCAGCCCCAAGGGCACTCTGGGAGCCACAAAAGCTGTAATCAGGGACCTCAGTGCCCTGAAATCTCCTCTTTCCATCTTTCCCTGTCTTGTCTTCTCTGTGGGACCCTCATTCTCTCCTAGAGTGGACAGGTTTTTCTCCTAGCCATGGGAAACACAGTGCAGGCAGCTCTGGCTTAGGTCCTCAGGTGGGTGAAAAAAGAGAAGAGAGAGCATCTCTCTAATTGTTGCAGAATATAAACTCCCAGGGAAGGACTTTGATTGGCTGGGCCTGGTCATATGACTATCCCTATCATGGTGGCCAGGGAGCTGGAGTCCTATGATTGGCAATCCCTGGGTCACATGTTGGCTCAGGGGGAGAGATCCTGTGATTGGCAGCTCTGCCAGCATCACATGACTGAAATAAGGCAAGCAGCTCCCCAAAGGCTGGAAAGAAAGGTGGGCAGACCCAGGCCCCAGGTGCACTCAGGCTCCCTTCCTCTCTGCCCTCTCACCCCAACCCAAGGGGCCTTCGACTGGACATCAGAGTCACAAGATCCTGGACTGCTGGTCAATGGGTTTCTCACATATCTGTAGCCTCAGGACATATTCTCGAATGGACTTTTACTTGGAAGACCAACCAGAGAAGCTCTAGTTGAGGCAGAAAGGGGAGGAAAGGAGAAGGGAGGGCTCAAAGTCCCCTCCCTCCGCCCTCCTCCAGGACTCTGCAAGAGGCACCGAGCTATCCCAACCCCTGGGAAACGTGTGGAAGTGAGATCCCATTTTACAGATGGAAACACTGAGGTCCTGAGAGCTGCATACCTTGCCCAAGGTCACCAGCAAGGGAAGGAATGAGGCCAGTTCATGACCACATCTTACTCTGCCCAGTTTTGCTGATTACATGGAAGCAGATCAGTCTTCTTTTGGCCCAGACGTTGGACCAAGTCCTCTGAATTCCCAGCAAAAGGGAGAGGTCCATGAAAAATTTTAGAGCTCAAATTAGGACAGTTCACTCTGGCTCAGTTACCTGCCATGTGGCGAGCTTGGGAAGGGACCCTGTGATCCAGCAGGCTGGTGGGTAACTTCAGCCTGGGCCACATGGCTTTTTCATGAGCGTCAACTGCCCTCAGCCCTGTAGAAACAGGAACCGGCTCCGGGCCTGAGGTTGTGCCCACAGGACCAGCCAAGCCCAGCAGGTCTGCCCAGCCTGGGACGTGGAGCCACCAAAAGCCACAGAGTCTCCCCACCACAGTGACCTCTCCTGCTCCTGCAGACCACACTCCTGCTCTGTTGTCTGCTGGCAGTGCCCACTGTGGGCCCCCTCCCAGGAAGGGGGCATGCTGGGGGCGGCCACCCCGTCCCTCCGGAGAACACCTCAGGCACACACCAGCTGCCGGGAAGGCCCTGCGGGAACATGTGTGGATAGTGTCTGCAGAGCTGCCAGGGGCCGGGAGGGCCCCCATTAACCATGACCATGAAGCCTGTAGCCACTTTTGAGCCCTCAAACCCAATATTCCAGAAGAGGACACTGAGGCCCGAGAGGAGGGACAGGTTGCTGAAGGCCCCCATGTTGACACTGAGGCAGTGTGTGTGCTGCAGGCTGTGTGGTAGGCGCAGAAAGTTTGTGATGTGAATGGGTGTGGAGCCTGGGGCGGGGACTAGGAGATGACCGGGAGGGTGTGTAAAGGCCACGGGGACCACTTTGGGAATCAGAACTTCCCTCTCAAAGGACCACAGCAGGGTGTGATGGGGTGAGCTCTGTATTTAGTCCAAGCTACGCTGGAGGAACAGTTCCACCATTGGAGGCCACATCGCCCTTCCTCAAGTTATGTGTGGCAGCTCATTGGCTGTTACCATGGAGGCTCCTCCACTGTCCTGTTTCTCAGGCTCAGAAGTCATCCTTGAGGCCTCATGTCCATGCATCTCACATCCAAACGCTGGGTCACCTGTGGCTCCACCTTCAAAATACACCAAGTCCCCTGCTCCTCACCAGCCCCACTGCCCCCACCTTGCCCAAGCCGCCTGGAGCTCAGCAGGGACCTCCCCTCCCTGCTGCTCTGCTGGCGAGTCCTCCTCTGCTCCAGGGTCTGTCTCACCACTGCAGGTTGAGGGTTGCTTTGAAAGCTTGAAATCACTTGGCCCCTGTGCTTCTGCTGCCTGGACGCCTCCGAGATCTGTCCTGTACTGGGGTGAATGGCGTCCCCCCAAATTTATGTCCACCCAGAGCCTGTGAGTGTGGCCTTAGTCAGAAATAGGCTCTTTGCAGATGTCATCAAGATGAGGACATACTTGATAAGAGTGGGCCCTAAACCTACTATGACTGGTGTCCTTACAAGAAGAGGAGAGACACAGAGATGCACAGGAGGAAAGGACACATGACTATGGAGGTAGGGACTGGCGTGATGCAGCCACAAGCTGAGGAGCGCCAAGGATCGCCTGCACCACCCAACGCGAGGAAGAGGCAGGAAGGATCCTCCCCTAGGGAATTTGGAGGATGTACAGCTCTGCAGACACCTGGATTTCAGACATCTGGCCTCCAGAACCAGGAGAGGGTAAATGTCTATTGTTTTAAGGCACCCACTTTGGGGTAGTGGGTTATGGCGACCCCAGTACCTCACTGTGTCAACGTGGAGCCTCACGGTCTGCCACTGCCCACCCCACAGCCCCCGCCCTGCTCCCGCCCCTCGCTCTTGGGGCTCCAGCTATTTGCTGCCCCTGGAACATTTCAGGCACACGGTCACTTCAGGGCCTTAAAGGCACCTCCCTCTGCCTGCCACATTCTTCTCCATGACTGCATGGCTCACCCCCCTACCCCTCAGTTTCCCTTCTGACCTCCTGTCCAGGGTGCAAGCTCCTGTCTTTGTTTTCCCCTCCTCGGCTTTCCATTTCCCCACAACACTTGTCCCCATGAATAAACGATGTATATCATTTTTTATCATCAGTCTTTCCTTGCTGGCATGTCAGCTGCAGGGGAGCAGGGATTGTGTCACTTTTCTTCCCTGTGGAGTCCAATGCCTTGTACACTGCCTGGCACACAGTAGGTGCTCAATAAATAGTTGTGGCATGAACCCATGGCAGACTCCAATTCAAAGTAGCTTACTGGAATACGAAATTGTTTGCACTTGTATGCGAATTATCTCATACCGGCACACAAACTACATGAGCAGAACGCCCTCCAAACAATAAAATCAGTGCTGAAGTAGTCACTGCAACAACCCGTGCTCACCCGTAATTCTCAGTCCCTCTGGGACTCAGTACCTCACCGAACGCTTTGGCAGAGGTTTTCAGACACACCCAGCAGGTCAGGTGCCAGACCCTGTCTTCAGCACTTTATAAATATTCTAGCATTCAATCTTTGCACCAACTTCATGAAGGAAGTAAAACGACCCTCCCATTTCACAGATGAGGAAACTGAGGCTTAGACAGAAGCGACTTGCCCCAAAGCTCCCAGTGAGGGGATATCAGAGTGGAAATACAAACCCAGTTCTGTCTACACCCAGAGCCCCGGCACTTCCCCTCCTGGCTGCACCAACAGCTCCTTCTGGAAGGGAAGGGGGCACTCTTCTACGTCTGGGGGAGGGAACTTATGGTTCCTGGGGCAGGTTGCTTTGCCCCTCAGGGCTTCAGTTCCCTTATCTGTCAAACAAGTTTGATGATCACGTTTTGCTACCAGGGATACGTGGTGGGTGGGGATAGGAGAAGTGATCAGGCACACCCAGGAGGAAGCGGGTGCCCAGCCCATGGGGGAGGGAACTTATGGTTCCTGGGGCAGGTTGCTTTGCCCCTCAGGGCTTCAGTTCCCTTATCTGTCAAACAAGTTTGATGATCAGGTTTTGCTACCAGGGATAAGTGGTGGGTGGGGATAGGAGAAGTGATCAGGCACACCCAGGAGGAAGCGGGTGCCCAGCCCAGAAGAGACACCCACACACAACACTGCTCGCTGCGGTGGTTGCTGTGCCCCAGGGCTGTCCGATGCAGGACTGGACCATGGCAACGTAGCCTCGCATGATCCTTAGCAGGACCGGCAAGCACGCCGTGAGAAGGCTGCGTGGTCTACAAAGCGAGGGGCCTAGGAGACCCGGCTCTGGCACAAACTAACTCTGGACCTGTGCACAAGTCCCTTCCTCGCTCCAGGCCTCAGTTTATCTACCTATAAAACAAATAAGAAGGTTGGGCCACAGCAGTTTCTGGTTGGGTATTCTTTGGGGCATCATCCCACCTGTTGTGGCACCCCAAAAGGCCTAGCTGCTATGGGGGGCTGAATGGTGGCCCACAAAATATGTGTCCACGTTCTAATCACCAGAACCTATGACTATTACCTTATATGGCAAAGAAGTGACTAATTGCAGGGTCTTGAGAGGAGATTGTCCTGGTGTGTTGTGTGTGGTTGTGTGTGCATGTAGGTATCTTCTGTAAGGGGAGTATTTTTTGGAAAACGGCATTACTATACCATGCCAAGGTCTGTCCCACCCTCTGCTTTGTGCAGACTGGGCTGGGGGAAGGTCTCGAGAAGGAGGCGGGAGATGAGGCCCAGGTCTGCTCTGGGCGGTGCCCCTTCTGAGCCAGATGCTTCGGGCCTATCACTGCCCCTCCCTGAGTCTCAGTTGTGTGGCTCTGGAATGTGTGCGTGCTGCGAGGGGGGTTAATCCTTGACCAGACGCAATCAGTGGTGGTTGCTGGACTTTTTGGAATGGATTGGGGGTATGCCCGTGTTTTCATGTCCAACTGATGCTCGGAAACCTATCCAAAGCCAGGGGCACCAAGGACTCTGCATCTGAGGGAGG
>NW_007727674.1:205261-206058 GCF_000696425.1 Galeopterus variegatus
ACTATTACCTTATATGGCAAAGAAGTGACTAATTGCAGGGTCTTGAGAGGAGATTGTCCTGGATTATTCAGGTGTGCTCTAGGTATAACCACCTGTCTTTGTTCAAGAGCAAGGCAGAGGGAGTTTGGGGACAGACACACGGAGCACTGAGACACACAGAAAAGGAGAAAGAGACTGAGTTTGGCGTGATGTAGCCACAAGACCAGGGCCGCCAGGCATCACTGCCACCACCCGGGGTGAGGAGGCGGCAAGGGGCAGGCCTTCCCTGAGACTCCTGAGGGAGCATGGCCCCCTGCACCTGGATTTCAGACTTGGGCCTCCAGGATGGAAAGGGAAGGACTTCTGTTGTGTGAGCCACCCAGTTTGTAGTGATTTCACACAGCGGCCCCAGGAAACTAAAACAGTGGCCAAATGCGGTGCTGAGACTCGGGGTCCTCCACCTGCCTCGTGGAGTCTGGTAGTGCCTGTCATGTAGCAAAGGCTCTGAGAAGTTGTGCAGGGATGAAAACGTTCCAGTGTCCCAAGCTTGCTCAACCATGAAGCATCTATTCCCACCCACCCATTAACTTCTCATGGGATACACTTTGGGGAATGTTGGACTAGAAAACCCCTAAGGTCTTCTCCAGACAGAACATTCTGTGGCTTTAGAAGTTGGAAACCAAGTCATAAAATAAATAGAAATCTGCATGCATAATTAGATGCTATTTTTGTAATAGCCAAAATGCTCTCTCATTTTAGAGGGAAGCAAAAATCAGTCCAGGGGAGAACATCTTCTCTAGTTAATCAGACGTGAACAC
>NW_007727674.1:207715-208953 GCF_000696425.1 Galeopterus variegatus
GGTTTGTCCTGGCTCAGCCCCTTTCTACCTCTGTGACCTCGGGAACTCACAGGACCTCTTTGTGCCTCAGTTTCCTCGTCTTTGATGTGGCATAACAATAGCCACAACCTCTCTGAGTTGGGATGAGCTCTGCATTACTTCCTTGCTGAGACACAGTCTTTGCAGATGTAACCCTAATATGGGCCAGGGCCCCAGACAGCCCAGTCCAGAGACAGCCGCGAGCCACCGTAGGGCCGGCCACCAGAAAGGACCGGGAGGAGTCTGGACTTGCACTCGCATTTCTCTAAACACTGAGAGGAATCTGCTTCTTAACCTGCAGTGACGTTTCTCAAAATCCAGCTTCCCTCCTCCCTGATTCTCTTCTATCCTGCAGTGACTCCAGAACCCCTCGTTCGCTCAGCCCAGAACTCTCCCCGATGGCGGCCTTCTCTTCTGCCTCTCGCCTGCCTTTGTTATGAACACGAGCTGCTTCTCTCTCTCTCTCTCACCCATTTGCTTACGTTCCCGTTGTCTCGTCTAGAATCTATTCTCCACCATAGAGGGAAGAATCCTCACCTGTGTTCTCCCACCTCTCAGGGGTCCTGTGTCCCTCTTCTCATTCCCCTACTCTGCCTCAAAAGTGGAACCAGCTGGCAAAAACAGATCTCATTGGAAAGCAGAGGAGGAGGAAAGCTCAGTGGGCAGAGACAAGGTAGCCTTTCATGGGTGGGAACCGCTACATAAATCGCNTGTTTCTAGAAGTGGAGTTGCTGAGTCAAGGCTTTGTATTTTTAGGACGTTCGGTTCATCATGCCAAATTGCCCTCCAGAACATTACACGGATTGACACAGACGCGTGGTGCTCCTTTCCCCTTCCATGCCAGCACTGGGCGTTATCATATTTTATGTCTTCAAATTGCCCCATGTGTTTGTACTACAAAGGTAAATACACGTTTGCGTGAGTTACCTGAGTTTCCATTAAGCCGTGCCCCTGCCCAGCACCACCAGCAGAGGACTCTGCCCACGGCCAGGCAGTGGGGCCCTGAGGTCAGGCCAAACTTTTCAGAGGAAAAAGCAAACCTCACTCAGATTTGGCTTGAAATATTAAACTCTGAAAAAAAGACCATTCAGAGTCATCGGATGCTTCCCTAGGGACAGAGCTGGATAGAGAAGTTGGGATTCGGAGTCAGGAAAACCCGGGTTTGTCCTGGCTCAGCCCCTTTCTACCTCTGTGACCTCGGGAACTCACAGGACCTCTTT
>NW_007727674.1:210575-211882 GCF_000696425.1 Galeopterus variegatus
GACAGGGTGGGGGCAAGATTTGGGGTGAGAAGGAGCTGGAGGGTTGGGATAATCCCACTCCCCCACTAAGGAACTCTGCGGCCTCAGGTGAGAAGTTGAAACTCCCACAGCCTCGGCTTTCTTGTCTATAAAATGGGTGTGATTATCTCTACCCGCCTCCTCACAGGGCTAGGTGGAATCTGAAACTGCTAGGTCCACTTTAGGTGTGGTGCTGATGACGACAACGTGACGTTGGTTATCCATCCATTCCCTCACTACACGCCAGGCATTCATTCCCTATGCATTCCCTACACGTCCATACCAGAAGGAGCAGAAGCTGGCCTGGCGGCAGAGACTGACACAGCACCTTCAATTACACGCAGGGGGCTTGAGTGCTGTGACGAGGGGCCTGTGGGACCCAGGTGAGGGGACTTAACCCTGTCTGGGGTGACCAGGGAAGGCTCCCTGGAGGAGGTGGTGTCTGAGCCAGACCTTAAACAAGTGAAAAGTAGCCATTCATTTTTTTTATTTATTCAATTAACAAGCATCTACTCCAAGACTACAAGATATGAATGGTGCATTAGGTGTCAGAAAAGCCAAGGCATGTCAGGTGCTGGTCCTGGGAGGTTTGAGGACATCTCTGACCTCCCTTTCCAGGCCAGCACTGGTTCCAGGACATGGCCAGGATGGGTGTGGGAGTGGCCAGAGCTGGCCCACACCTGAGGGCTACAGAGTCAAGGGGTCCTAGGGGACTTGTCCCATTAGGTATTGTACGGCCACATGGTGAAACAGTATGCAGCAGGTTACAAATAAGGATTGAGTTCTCCGATGTTTTGATAAGGAAGGATCTCCAAGACACAGTGTATTGTTTTTTGGGGGGGTTTTTTAAAGCTAATTTATTATTTTTTTTTTTACATTCTATGATGTTATTGAGGAGTAGTTGGGGAGAGGGGGAAGGAAATAGGGTAGGAGAAGGATGAAGGAGGAGGGGTGGGGTTGAGGCCTATGGCACCCCCCTCATTCCTGCAGGGGACACCAGGGGAATTCCAGTGGTGGCTTGGTCATTGCTGGATGGGGTGCAGATGACAGGGGGTGTGTGGCTGAAGCCCTCACCCCCCACCACCCCAGCTCGGGAGACAGGGCATTTCCTGCAGCATCTCGGTGGTTGTCGCTGGGCTGGATGTGAGTGTCGGGGGAGCATGGCTGAGGCCAGAGGCCCCCCTACCCTCGGGACTATTTGCAGGTGTCAGGGGGCATGGCTGAGGCCCCCAACCCTCTCCTCTCCCTGGCTTGGAAGCCCAAGCAACTTCCAGTCCTTCTAGGTGTTA
>NW_007727674.1:212763-250070 GCF_000696425.1 Galeopterus variegatus
TCTTTTCAGCAAACTGCACCCCCTGCAATTCTGTATTTCTGACCAGTCTCCACTGAGTGGTCCTATGCTGATTGGGGGGCAGATCAGCTGTCCTTGCTGTGCCCCAGTGTTCCCGTGATGGGCCCATCTCCCCCACTGCCCATGTTGCAAACGCTTCCCATGGGGCAGGCTGTACACTGGTCCCTTGTGATGACTCACCAGCCTCTGAGTGGCTCCTTTTTTTCAGTTATTGTGGCTCCTTGCTCCTATGTGGGTTCACGGGAACCCTATTAGTGGTCTTGCTGGCCTGGGAGCCACCAAGGCCCTGTTCTCCCCTGCCACCTCCAAGCAACTTCATCTGAAAGGCACAGCTGTGATTTTTGCCAGCTCCTGCTCCACGTGCTCAGCAGCTCCAGCCTGGAAGTAGCCAGGATTCGAAACAGTCAGAGAGGTTCTTTCTTTCTCTTATCGTGGCTTCTCCTGCCTTCATGTACTCCATAAGTCTCTCCTCCTCTTCCTCTGAGCTCTAGTGGCCCCAGCTTGGCTGTCATTGCTTTTTAATAGTTGTAAATTGGTTGATTTGTGGGAGAGAGTGACACTGAGGACCGTCTATTCTGCCATCTTGACTGGAAGCTGACATGGTGTATTTTAAGTGAAACATTGCAAAGTGCAGAACAGTGATATGCCACCACTTGTGCAACTGACACATACACATGTACACGTACATGCGTGTAAATGTGTGTATGTGCACAACCACTATACAGTCTTACAAAATCAAGTGTCCATGCAAAATCATAACCTCACACACATTCAAAATCACATACAAATGCACACATGTATGCAGATCACACTTATATGAGGGTACTTCAAAAAGTTCAAGGAAAAATATATCGAAAGATAATGTGAATCTTTCCAAGAATTTTTTTTCCCTGTGGCTGGCCAGTATGGAGATCCAAACCCTTGACCTTGGTGTTATTGGCACCGCAATCTAACTAAGTGAACTAACTGGCAAGCTCTCTGTGAGCTTTTTGAAGTACCCTCATATAACACAAAAAAGTGATGCTCACACAGTCACACACGCAAGCACACACACAGTCACACAATCTCACACACCCACACCCACACAACTGCACACACAATCACGCAATCTCACACACGCCCACACACACAATCACACAATCAGACACAACCACACACAGTCATGCAATCTTACACACACAGTCATGCAATCTCACACACACCCGCACACACACAATTCTGCAAGCAACTGCACACACAATCACGCAATCTCACACACGCCCACACACACAATCACACAATCAGACACAACCACACACAGTCACGCAATCTTACACACACAGTCATGCAATCTCACACACACCCGCACACACACAATTCTGCAAGCCCAGCTGCTGAGGGGCTCAGCTCAGGTCTGGATGAACGGTGTACCCCAATCCAGCCCAGCCCTCACTGCCCAGGCATGAAAGAGGAGAGGTCAGGGAGGGCTGGGCTGGGAGAGGCAGCCCAGTGTTGCCCCTGATCCACCAACCAGACCCCCAAAGGCTGGGCTCAGAGCCCGAGGCCCCAGCATGGAGCCCATCTCTAAGGCCCCCAGTCCTGCTGACCACTCATGAACCCCAGCTCAGCAAGGGCCGCTGCTCTGCCCTCAGCCTCCCAGGGAAGGATTGGGCCTGGGGGCCATGATGAGCCAGGACAGGTAGGGACCCGACCCTGTGGCACCCACTGGGGTGGACCAGGGCAGAAGCCAACCCTGCGAGTGGTGCCTGTCAGCTTGGCCCCTTCCTGGAAGCACCGTGAAGCTGCAGTCCTCTGCAGGAGGCCTCACCTTTTCCATTTGAGACACTGGGTATAACAGGGCGCCCCCAGCCAGTCCCCTTCTTCCTATGGGCTGTGTCCCCCTGGAGAGGAGCACAGAGGGGCTTTAAACGCAGAGCACAGCAGAACCTGACTCTATTCCTAAGGAGGCATCAGACAAGCTGAAAATGAGGAATATTCTACGAAATAGCTGACCAGTACTGGTCAGGAAAGACAAGGATAAACTGGGAACTGCCCCCTGCTGAGGGGTCCAAGGAGATGTGACATCTCACAGCAGCATGCAGCTGGACTGGGGCCAGCCTGAGAGGGCCCCGCGGAACAGCGGGCGGGTGTGGGGAGGGCTGCTGAGCCGGGATCAGGGTGCCTCCAGGCTGGCTTCTTGCTTCCAATCACTGTCCTGTGGGTAGGTGGGATGCTAACATATGGGGAAGCTGCACTGGGAAATATGGAAAATCTTTATACTGTATTTGCAACTTTTTTGTAATTCTGAAGGTATTTCAAAGTGAAAAGTTTAAAAAAAAAGTTTCCTAACAAAACACAGCGCACAGCTAGGAAGGTAAACACGGGCTGCCTCAGGCATTGGAAACCGGGCTCCCGGGAGGACGTTTGCTGACAATCTGAGTGGCCCATGGAGGGCAGCCAGCAAGGCCTGCTGGAGGAGGAACAAGACCCAGAGGGGGCAAAAAAGAGCCCACTCAAGGCCCACCCTGCCATAGAGGGTGATGCCTGATACCGTGGTAGAGATGCCTTTGCTTAGGTACAAACACAGGTACAAACATGTAGTGGAATATTACTCATCCATGAAAAGGAATGAAGTTCTAACACAGAAGACACAGGATGACACAGTTCTGACAACATGGATGAACCTCAAACACATGGTGCTGAGTGAGTCAAGCCAGACGCAGAAGGCCACAGATCACACGACTCCATGCATACGAAATGTCCAGAATATGCAAATCCCTGGAGACAGAAAGTAGTTCGATGGTTGCCAGGGGCTAGGGGAGGGGGGGTAAGGGATGGGGAGTGACTACTCATGAGGACGGGGTTTCTTTTCAGGGGATAAAAAAGTTTTGGAGCTAAAGGTTGCACAACATTGTGAATGTACTAAGTGCCACTGAATGGTTCACCTTACAAGTTGTTTTTATGTTATGTGAATTTCACCTCAATAAATTATGTTTTTTAAACTAACTCAAATGTTGTCCTGGGTGAGCATGCATAGGCACCCCCTGCACCCCGAGCTCCAGCCAGTTTGGCCAGGAAGAACTGGGGCCAGGAGAGCTACAAGTTTGAATTTCTCGGGGAAATCTCATCTTAGAGATCTTAGCCACTGAGTAAAGGCATCTCATCAGTGCTGTTGGGGGCAGATCAGGGTCACAGCCACCAGCTTGTAGCCTCAGCCCAGGATGACCCAGGGTGAAGCACCCATGCTTGGACCAAGCACCTGGGAGACACTGCCCCTCGCCTCCTTGGGCTTTGCTGGGAGAAAGGAGGACAGATGGAAAAGTACCTCTAAGCTGAAAGCAAAGCCCCAAACACGAAGATGTTAGTGGTTTTAAAAGACAAGAGCTGCAGCCTTTAACATTCCACAGGCCTCTCTGCCATGGATAAAGCGCTTTCTGAGGAGATTGTAAATGTTTGACTTGGTGGGACTTTGTTATAAATGGACTTGGTTTTGTTTAGTTGGTTAAGTTTTTATTTGGTTTAAAAAAAAGAAAAAACCCACACAAAAAAAACTGCAAGACCATCTTAACAGAGAACACCATGTTAGTCCAGAAAAACCAAGTAAAGGGTAAACAAGATTGGCCAGGAACGTGACCTCCCGCTCACTGCTCCTCAGGTCTGGCTTGCAGTCTTGCCGTGGCTGCAAAGCCCTTCGCCAGACCATCCCATAATAGTCACTCATTTCTCGAGTGCCTGCTACGTGCCCAGCATCATCCCAGCCCTTCACAACTCATTGCACAAGGCGGGGGCTGCTACTGGGTGCCACAGCTGGTGAGCGCAGCACTGGGATCCTGGACAGCAGGTCCACGACCCAACTTGGGGCTCTCTGGCAGTGCTGAGCTCGAAAGACCTGCTCCCCTCCACCTGAGGACCCTCCGTTCTTTCCAGTCCTGTGTCCCATCACAGTGTTTCTCAGCCCGGGGTATGTTGCCGCAACAGACTGCCAGCCCGGCCATCTGAGTGGAGTGTCTGATTCAGGAGGTCTGGAATCCTCCAGGGGCCCAGGAATTCCATTTCTAACAAGCTCTTGCTGGTGACACACTTTGAGAACCACTGGCCTAGAGAACGTCATCAAGCTCCTTCACACCAAGGTGTGAGTGACATAACAGCTTAACTCTTAGAGCCCTCTCGCAGTGAGGGGGCTGGGGGAAGGAAGCCCTCCTAGCTCCGTCCTGCCCAGGGGCCTGCAAGAGAGGAGGAGGTGCAGCAAGAGTCCTGGCCGCTCCCCTGAGCCCCACTGACATGTGTGTGGCTATGTGGGGTTGCTCTGTCTGGCCATATGGAGCACAAGCCCCAAGCAAGTGTAGCTGTGTGGGCCCAGGGACCCAGCCACAGTCCCAGCCCTTCCCCTGTGCTTCTGGGAGGGGGTCCCTGATTGGTCAGATCAGGGAGATTTCCAGTGCCTGCAGCACCCCGGTGCGGGCTTCCTGAGATCTCCAGAGGGCTGGGCCACAGCCAGCCTTTGAGGCCACCCAGTGAGCAGTTGTCCCCTGGTGCTGCAGGTGGCCAGGCTTCATCCAGGCAGAGACTAGAGAAAGACCATGTGCAGACCCTCCTGGCCTCTCACACCCCCACCCACCCTGCAACTGCCCTCAGCTTCCCACCCAAGAACCTAACAACCCACCCAAGAAGGAAATGTCTTTGAAGTTGCTTATCTTCCAAAGTCTGTCTGCTTTGTTCCTGGGCTTGGGGGGAAACGGTTAGCCCATCCTTTAAGAAATCTAGTCTAGATGAGTCTCTGCTGCAAGGAGCCCAGTGACCCTTAGTGCTCATTAACCCCCCAGCACCTACTTAGGCCCGGCAGGCTGGGCTGAATGGATTCTTCAGCTCTTATAGCCCCAGTATTCTGCGGTTTTACCAGCTCTAATTCCATGTTGATGTTAGAGACTAAAACTCGCTACCCACAGCGGGTGAACTGCAACTTGCCCAGCCCTTCCCTGCCCCAGGGCCTTTGCACATACTGTTGCCACCGCCTGAACTATTCTTCCCTGATGCTTCCCCCTCCATGATGTCCACCCTGATGTGTCCTCTTCCAGCTGCTCTTTTCTTTCAGAGCACAAATCACAGTATATAATTATGTGTTTAATTTATTGTATTAGTGTCAATTGAGGGCAGAGACCTTGCTGGCCCATAGTAGATGTTCAATAAGTATCTGTGCACCAACTGATATTAATAAATATCTGTGGACCAACTGGATGGATGAGCCAGCTGTGGATTTATTTTTGCAGCCTGAGCAGTGTGTGGGCATTTGCTGTCTCGTGTCGCCCTCTGGTGGTCATTATGCAGACAAATGCTGAGGAGCCCGCCTTCTCTCCGCCTTCCCACAGCTTCCATCCCTCATCCAGCGCCCACCTTGGATGTGGCCACACATTGAGTGTGAGTCCATGAAACGGCAGCTCTTGGTTGTCATGGAGTTCTCTGCCTCTGGATGATCAGGTGAGTTGGCAGGCAGCCCCCCACTACACAGCTTCTCACATTATTATTATTTTTTTTTTTCGTCTTTTTCGTGACCGGTAAGGGGATCGCAACCCTTGGTGTGGTGTCGCCCGCACCGCGCTCAGCCAGTGAACGCACTGGCCATTCCTATATAGGATCCGAACCCGCGGCAGGAGCGTCACTGCGCTCCCAGCGCCGCACTCTCCCGAGTGCGCCACGGGGCCAGCCCTCACATTATTATTATTATTGATATTAAATAAGAGTGTGCTTCAAAAAGTTCGTGGACAAACTTGTATTATCTTTTAGTTCTATTTTTCTACATATTTTTTGAAATACCTTTATAGCTAATGTTAATAATGTTAAATGTAATACAAACATTGTTTGCTACGTATGGGTCCCTGACCCATCTATGAAATGCTGATAATAGGGTCAGGGAAACTGTGCATGTTAAATCTTAGCGTGGGACAGAGACAAAGTAAGTTTTCCATAAGCAATGGCTGTCATGAGTATTGGGGGAAATGTTCACCTGAGTGTAGGCTAATGTACCATGAGGAAATGCAGCCCTGTCACCAGCCCAGCTGGGCATGTCAGGAAACCTTTGCAGCCTCTATTTTCCACCTGTGAAATGGCCACACCGGCTATGCCGCCTCCCAGGGAAGTGGGGAGCACTGGGGAAGACTCGGAACTTGACAAGCAATTATTGGATATGCAGCTGGGGCTGGAAAGAGGTCTCCATAAGAGGAGGTCAGATGCCTAGGGACCACTCCCTGATCCCGAGAGAGAAGGGCTGTTTATTCCTAGGAGATGCTGGGTTCAAGGACCCCAGGCACAGTGCAGAGCAGAGGGCAGGCGCTAGCCTGAAGCAGGGAGAAGGGGTTAACAAGGCCTCCAGGCCCTTCTCCACCAGCCCCAGGAGGGCCAGTAGGCATCTTCCACCCCAGGCAGGAGGGGACCTTCTGGGAGAATCTTCTGGGTCTTCCTCGTGGAAAAGCTGGTTCCCCCTCCCTGGTCCTGCCAACCAGCTTGCTGGTGTCTCACTCTAGGTTATTAGGCAAAACCTCCAATAGGAACGAAAGCCAGAGAATATGAAAATAGAGGAGAAAATGAGGTGGGGTAGGAGCTGGGAGAGAACAAGCAGTCCAAGCACCAAAGGAAAACTCAAAACGAAGCAAAACTCCAATATCCTGAGAGGAGACAATACTGCACCCATAGAAGAAAACCAGGAGGCTGTTTCTTGAAAATGACAAAGGAACAATAAAAAGCTCTATTAAAACCATCACGACCTGAAATATACAGTAGCGGGCTGGCTGGTTACTCAGTGGTTAAAGTGTGATGCTGATGACACCAAGTACAGGGTTTGATCTCTGTACTGGAAAGCCACCAAAACACAGACAAAAATATCCAATAAGGCCGGCCCGGTGGTACACTGCTACAGTGCGCCGCTTGGGAGTGTGGCGGCGCTCCCGCCGAGGGTTCGGATCCCACATACAGACTGGTTCCCGCTCACTGGCTGAGCGAGGTGCGGGCGCAGCACCGAGGGTTGCGATCCCATTGCCGGTCCCGGTCCGGTACGGGCGCGACACTGAGGGTTGCGATCCGTTGCCGGACACGAAAAAAGACAAAAAAAGAAAAATATATATATCCAATAAAAGAATCAGAAGACAAAGTCACTTTCCAGAAAACAAAGAGTGCAAAACAGGAAAGGAAATTAGAAGATCAGTGTAGGTGGCCCAAGATCCAATTTATAAGAGTTAAAAAGAAAACAGAGAGGACGAGATTGCCAGAGAAATAGCAGGATGTTTCCAGAACCAAAAAACTGTGTTTCAGATGGCAGGGGTCGGTCAAGCACCAGCACAACGAATGGGAGGGTGGGAGACTACTGTTAAATTTGAGAATCTGAGTACTAAAGAGAGGATATTAAAGGCTTCCTGGGATTTAAAAAAAAAAAAAAGTCACACAAAATAGGAACCAGAAGGGCATGCACCCACTCAATGGCTGTACTGGGAGGCAGGAGACGATGGGGTTTATCCTCAACGTTCTGAATGAAACAAAGTAGCCTAGAATCCACGGTCTAGTTAAGCCAGCAACCAACGGTGGGGGCTGAATAAGGCATTTCCCGACAGGCTACGGTCCTGAAAAACCTGAATAACACGTCCTTCTCCAGCAACTACCAGGAGGTGCATCGCACCACTCGCACCAGAGTCCAGAAGGTGTGGGAGCCGGGACATGAGGAAGCAGTTGCACAGTGCCCCTGGACACAGGGCTACCAGGGGTGGAAGAGCCCAGTGATGGCTTTAAATGGCAACAGGAGGCAATTTCACCTCTAGGAAAAGCAAAAAAAAAAAAAAAGAGCATTAAAAAAAGCCATAGAACCTTACTTGCTTATGCAGCAAAATATCGTCATAACAATCTAAATTGTGCAATGAACAAAATTTTTTTTTTTTTTTTTTTGGTCTTTTTGTCTTTTTTCGTGTCCGGCAATGGATCGCAACCCTCAGTGTCGCGCCCGTACCGGACCAGGACCGGCAACGGGATCGCAACCCTCGGTGTTGCGCCCGCACCTCGCTCAGCCAGTGAGCGGGAACCGGTCTGTATGTGGGATCTGAACCCTCGGCGGGAGCGCTGCCACGCTCCCAAGCAGCGCACTGTAGCAGTGTGCCACCGGGCCAGCCCTGCAATGAACAAAATGTGACAAATACAGATTGGGTGAGTGGGGAGTTGAAGGGAGAGCAGGCAGTGTGTCCCAGGGCCAAGAGGAACTCCGGGATGCCATGGGCTCTGGAACCTTCTTCCGTAACTTCCTGTCCCCTTCAGGAAGCAGTCTGTCCACTTGGCCTGCCGCCCAGCCATCCATTCTCTTACAGATCAGACACTGGCTCAGCTTTCAGATCACTGGACTAGCCGCAGGTCCATATTATCACTTCAGTTTGCCTTTGTGTCTTCAGATTGTGACTTTGCTTAAATTACCAGCTGGATAAAGAGCAATTAGTCTTAAATTGGGTCCTCAGTAGATGTTGTGGGGAGCTTACCCTTTTACTAGGAGATCCCAAATGCTACTTTGGAATCATCATGGATTTTATGGGCATCCAGCTTTTGATGTGCTTTTCCCTGGCTATCCCTTGAGTTATCTTTTCTGCTTATGTAGCCAAACTGAGTTCACACACAATAGAAGACAGGATTTAGCCACCTTCCTATTTGGGTATTATTTTCATTTTCATTTCCTTCCTATTTGGGTATTATTTTTCATTTTTCATCAGACTTCTATATAATGAGCCTACATAGTATCCTAATTGAAGGAATCAAATACTGCAGCAAAATCCTGCAGAGCCACAAACACAAGCCCGAGTGCTGCCGCCTGCCTGGTGTCCTGCAACTGTCCTTGGCATGTATCTCCGTGTTCCAGGATCCTGTTTCTGAATGTTTGGAATGGCAGCAAGGGCCTCATGGGAGAGTGCGTGTGTGTCGCATGCCCCCCGCCCCTCTTGCCTACACAGAGGTAAGAAGGCTATTTAGGACCTGCACAGCACAAATATTAGACAAATTTATTGAATGAATTAAGTTGTAGGTACCTGAGATTTTGACTGTAGAGAGATTTTTTAAAAATTGTTTTTATTTCAACATGCACTAAAAAAATGATTACAGGACCGCTTAGGATAACACTAAGTAAAACGATGTGAGGCAACAGAGTAAGGTATTCCACAAACAACAGTATGTGGGCAGGGCAAAGTCTGAGTAGCACTTGAATGCCCAAGTCATTTGTCACAGGTGCAAAAGCACGCAGGTTTTGGATACTGTAGAGAAGTGACTGTAACAGCCCCGGCCGGGTCAAGAAACCAAGACAAGGCCAGTCCCTGCAAACACACTGGCATCCATTAAGAACAGTGCACTTAGTAAACTGTTTGAGAACCATCAATTGGTGACTTTATTTCATATAAAAGTTACACTGAAAGAAGAGGTTGAAAAGTCAAGTACACTTGATTTGCACGTACTTGCCGGGTCTCACAGGATTCAACCACTTGGGTAATTACTTTATTGATAAACAAGATATACATGTTAAAGCCTCACATTGAAGCCCAGTACACACGTCCTCCCCAGACAACAGACGTGCAAATGAACGCGCAGAACAGTCTCTGGGTCACCCTCGAGACACGTCATCCTCTGGCTGTGACAGTTCATCCCTAGTAGCTCACGTCTTCAGTGACTCAGTCCATTTGAAAAGCACCTACAGGTCTGTTCACTCGGCCACAATTGAGTGTCAGGTAGGTCCATCTGTGGTTCTGCGCGGACAAAGGTAGAAGCCCTGATCAGAATAGGGTACAGAGTAACTAAAGACGAAACCAAACAGCTCACAGATGAACACACAGGCCAACAGTTCCCAGGAGGGAGACACCAACTTTTCTCAGCACGGGAGGCAGGCTAAAAGGAAGACCCTCAGACCATGTTTGTGTCAGATTGCTTCTTGATGCGTCCAGCAAAAAAATGTACAAACCAGGCAAGTTTAAGGCAAGTCCCCAAGGAGGGGAGCTGTTTGCTTTCTGGCAAAATTGTAAGCTCCACACCAAGGATCCGATTTTATCACCTGTGCCGTGGGTAGAGAAATAAACATAAATGACAGAAAAACACGAGCTGTTGCCATCCCGACCATTCTCAGCATCAGTGCTGCCTGCGTGGAGGCACGCAGTGGCCCTGCCAGGGGCTGGCTGCCTTGCGGCCCCTCACCTTCCCAGAGGCACCAGAAGGCCAACCCTGGCTTCTCGTGTCTCACGGATGACATGCCTCCCCTACCTCCCAGCCATCGGCAGCACCACGCGGCATGAGGCATGAGGCCACCATGAGACTTTGCTCTTCTCTTTCTGAGGTGCCATTTACGCACTGCTGATTTGGCTGGAGCAACAAAAAAATATGCTCCAAGGCCCTCGTGCACTCCAGATTTTTAAAATAAAATTTAAAAAGGAGGGCAACAAAGGACCACACAGGAATGATTGTTCTTTGGATCAAGATATTCTCCAGTATGCAATACATTCATAGTAACCCCACCAGGGGGACCCCACTGGGGAGGACCCCGCAGCAGCTCTCCCCTCTTCCCTGAAACATCGGTTTCTAAAAAATAGCTTGTTTGCTGTACACAGCTGTTAAATGTTACATTGTATGAACAACACTGCCAATTTTGACACACACATGCATGCACGCACACACACACACACAGACACGCACACATACAGACTTGCTGCAAGGGTCAAAGGGTGCCTCTTCCAGGCAGTGGGGAGTACCGGAAGCCGCCTTCACTGTTTAGCACACAGATCTCTTGCAACTTCAGTGCAAGTGTCAGAGCTAATCAAGTCCAAAATGTCTTTCTATGTAAACGCCCCTTCTGTGATCAAGGGAGTGCACTAATGAATCACAGGGTCAACAGGAACTCCCTGAAATGACTGGTCCGAGAATTCTTGTTCACTGGATTGACATTTTTTTTCTTCGTATTGAAAAAGCAGCTCAGTACACAGGGTTCTGATAACCCATGTAATATCCCAAACATCTTCTTAGAAAATGCAAAGTATTGTTAACAAGAATCCTAACTGTGCAGGAAGGTAATGACATTTGGCTTCTGCGCGTGGCCACACACCTTTCCACTGGTCGTACAGGTGAAAACTGAAGAGAGCGTCATCACCCAGTTTGGAAAATCTGCAATCTGTGACTAGAAATATATAAAATTCTGCTTGCTGCAAGCAACTGGTTGGTGTAGGTTCCATTTTGCCCTATTGGTCACAGATGAGCTGCTGATGCCCTTTCAGACTCCAAATAAGTAACTGTCAGTTTACATTTACAAGTTCCAGCATGACAGGAGGTCCTCACACAGAGAACTCCGGGCCTCCTCTTCTGGGTCTCATTTGCAGTCGCCTAAATCGGAAGCCAACAAAGGGATTCATCCAGAGGAGGGAGGGGGGACCCCCAAAGACAGACTTCATCCCTTCCCATCGCAGTCGCCGCTCCCACGTGGGTTTCTCACTTTTCAGTCTCTCGATCTCCTGGGAGCAGAAAGAAAACCAAGTGAGTGGCTGCTCCAGGAAATCCCCAACAGACACAGGGCTGAGTGGTTACAACAGGAACAACACTAGGGCTGGCTGCTTAGCTCACTTGGTTAGAGCATGGTGCTGGTAATACTAAGGTCAAGCGTTCAGATCCCCTTATCAGCCAGCTGCCAAAAACAAAACAAAAAACGGGGCAACAACACCAAACTTCAGATTCCCATTTCATTTTAGAACCAGTGTTTAGTTAAAGTGTGGGTGCAAGGTGGTCAGGAGAGTGGCTCTCCTTCCTGATCCAGACCCCCACAGCCTCTGTGAGCACAGCCAGGCTGCAGCCATCTACCGAGACCTGTACCAGAGACAGCTGGGCTGTGGCCTCAATCTAGGCAGCTAGCCCAGACAGCCACAACGGGCCTCCAAGCCAGGGAACCGACAGTTTTATTCACTTACTACTCTGTACAAATATTTACCGAGCACCTACTCTAGACTTGCAGTGCAAGGGCATGAAGGCGATCAATTCCCTAACACTCACTGAGCTGCTCCAGGTGGCTGGGAACGTGCTGGGTTCTATCTGCCTGGCTCTGTTGACTCTCCAATCAGACTGATATGTGAAATATGCACTGTGCATAGTGAAAGGAATAACAAATACGGGGAACTTTTCAAGCTTATCAAAACTGCCCAATTAATCTCCCAAGTTAATACATATGCACCTGTTGTTGACATTAGGGTTTTTCATTTACTCAAGCTTTGGCTAAAAACTAGGCAAGCACAGAACAAAGCAAAGCATACCGTTTCATCATTGCATATGGAGTGGATCTGGGTGCCAAACATAACTGCAGTGAAAGTGAAAAACAGAAGACCCTCAAGGCACAGGAAGATCAACAGGATTACAGTTATTGGAGGTGAAAAATCACTGCATTCTGTGAAAAGAGAAAGTTGGCTATGGCCAGACATAGGAGCATAATGAACACCCCAAACTGTAGGGCATTTAGCTTGGAGCAGAGCCCGCAGTGCCAGTGCTCAGCCAGCTGCCACAGAGGAATGTGCTTGCTTTGGAAATAGGCACATTCACTGTTCTCTGAGGAGCAGAGGAAGGTGGCCCTTCCAAGCAAAAATTCACACACCACCATTTATTTCCTGGTCAGTAGTTTCAAAAGATTCCATATTACCTGAGGTTTCCACTGACTCTGTTTCTGTACTGAACTGCTTATTAAAATGCAACTAAGGCCAGACAAGAAGAGTCATGTGTACTTACACTTGTGAAGAGTCCCTATGAGGCCACCCTCCACACCCCCCAAGGGGCAAGACAAACCTGACCATGCCTAACTGCATATCTGCGGCTGGGCAAGTCACACCCATGTTCACTCTACTTGCTGGGTTCATTTATAGTGCGCTATACAAAGGATTGTTTTGAGCAAGGGTTAGCTAGCTACCAGAAAAAAAATAAAAGATTTGGTGGGAACAGCACTAATTTCCCTCTAGCTCAAAAATCTGCAAAATACAATTATTTAGTAGATGTTATTAATTGACTAGGGAAGAACAATTATATGGCTTCACTCTACCAGCAAAATGGCAATGTTAAAACTTAACGATACTCTTTTCTAAAAAAATTCAATTAATTCCTAATATAACTGCAAAGATTTCCTTCAAAATTGGAAAATCAAATCTTCCTTTAAAGCTTTCCCTTTTTCGTCCAATAGCATGCACTTCTAGGAATGATCCACAAAATCTGAGCTTACCTGTCCACTGCCCACGGACACAGGAAATGAACTGCAATCCACAGAGAATCAGAGCATGGACTGAAGACAGAGCTATATACATCTAGAATGAGGAGAAATTAGTAACTTAAATCCTTCTAGGAGCAAATGCTCATGAACATTATTATCTACACAACCATTTCATTTATTAGGAAAAAAATAACAAGGGAAGGAGTAAATTGCAGCAGTCGACATCTGCCTACCCACGATTGTATCAGACCAGGTAAAATAATTTATAGAAAAATATACAGAAGGGAAGTAAGTTCTAACATACATTAGGAAGGTACTATTAACGATGGTGATTTAAGGCATCTGAGAGAGAATTAAACCTCAGTGAACACCTAAAATAACACAAGCAACATATATTTACCTACTGGGACTGCTTCCTACCAATGACAGCACAGTATAAGAATTTGAATCCTAGAGAAAAAGCTGGAGAGAAACTGGTCTGATGTTAGAATAAATTTCCCTGCTCCAGGCAAGATTCTAATTAAAGAATTTCAAATTCAGTGTAAGTCACTACAAAAATATTTTTACTTACAGTGAAGAGCACAAAAAATCTCTGATTCTTTTCTCCTACACAATTGTTCACCCACGGGCAGTGATGATCCATTTTCCGAATACATCTTTTGCAAATACTGAAAAGGAGAGTTTGGTTCTCAATATTCCATGCTCTGAGGAAACCAGAGTACCATATCCAAATAAAACTAAAGGTGGAAAAACACTAGAACCCATGTTCTAATATAATATAGCATGTCAAAAAACATCTATAATATATACTCACTATATTCCTTTAAAGTTGATCATTTTAATTAAGTTAAATGTCTTCTGTTTCCTAAGGAAAATATTCAGTGAACTAACAGGTTCAAAGCCAAAAAATTACACTGAGCCATATTTCACAAGTTTTCAGATCTTCCCAGTAAAACTGGGTCACACACACCTATCAATAATGATCCCAGTTTTGCAAGCTTATAAGTCTATTTCAATAAAAAACAAAAATTGAACTTTTACCTTTGGGAAAAGAAAAATCCTTGGTACCTTCAAATGATTCCTACCACTCAATCCATATTCATCACAAAACATAGAACTATGCACCTGTGCATAAAGTTGTCTTGTGTATTTTACTTTTATCCAAAATATTCCATATGTCCAATTTCTTTTTTTTTAATTTATTTTTGGTTGGCTGGCCAATATGGGGATCTGAACCCCCGACCTTGGTGTTATTAATACTGCACTGTAACCAACTGAACTAACTGGCCAGCCCCCATATGTCCAATTTTTATTAATTAATTAATTAATTAATTAATTATACCAGTTCCCGCTCACTGGCTGAGCGAGGCGCGGGAGCAGCACCGAGGGTTGCAATCCCGTTACCGGTCCCTGGTCCGGTGCGGGGCAGCACTGAGGGTTGCGATCCGTTGCCGGACACGGAAAAAGACAAAAAGACAAAAAAAAAAAAAAAAGAAAAGGCTGAGCTCTAACTGACTAATGGGCCAGCCCTACATATGTCCAATTTTAAATAACTAATCTGCTATCTATTATTTTTTAAAAATACCTTGCACCATATTTAACTACATCAAGCTAAAAATCTATGGCAGATTTCTTAACTGCAGGTGGACTTTCTGTAATGGTGTCACCTGTTCACTGACTCAGTTTCTCTGCCTGACTTCTACTGCACCTGTTAATACAATAATTTCCAATATGTTCCCATTTCATCGTTTTAAACAGATTTAAAAAGTATAATATACATACCATAAAAGTTCACCCATTTTAAATGTACAACTTGATGATTTTTACTATATTAGCAGAATTGTGAGACCATTGCCATCTAATTTTAGAAAATTTCTATCACACCAAAAGAAACATCGTGTCCATATGCAGTCATTCCCCATCCCCACTCCCAGCCCAAGGCAACCACAAATCTACTCTCTGTCTCTATGCCATTTCATTTTTTTAACTTTCTGGCCAAATTTCATGGATATGAATCTTTTAAAATTCACTATTGCCATAAAATAGACAAAACCCCCTTCCTATTTATCTGTCTTCTGTTGGAGTCCAGGGAAGGACCTCCAGCTCACCCTCTTTCATCTTGGCAAATCATGGCACACAAGGAGAAAGGCACTGTTTAGGTATGGCCACACTCCATCAGTTTGAAAGCACAAGGATGCATGACCCCTATTTTTTTTTTTTTTTTTTTTTTTTTGTCTTTTTCCGTGTCCGGCAACGGATCGCAACCCTCAGTGTCGCCCCCGTACCAGACCGGGACCGGCAACGGGATCGCAGCCCTTGGTGTTGCTCCCGCGCCTCGCTCAGCCAGTGAGCGGGAACCGGTCTGTATGTGGGATCCGAACCCTCGGTGGGAGCGCTGCTGCGCTCCCAAGCGGCGCACTGTAGCAGTGCGCCACCGGGCCGGCCCAACATGACCACTATTTCAAGGAGTGAAGTAGGCCCGGCCCCCCAGCAGCAAAAGACTCTCCGAAGGTCAGGAGTTGGCAGAGCCAGGGGAAGCAAACGAAATGCAACAAAGCCAAGAGAGCTAGACGTTCGGGTGCACGTGCACAACTGGACTAGGCTTATGTTCCTGCTTCTCAACATGAGAGTGGTGTTTGAGTGCATGTCCAGAAGAACTGCATCTACATTGCAACACCACACCAGGTGAGGACATGTGAACACTCAATAACCCTCAGTTTATCTGGCTGGAAGAACCAGGAGAGGGGTGAGGGGAAGATTCTAAGCCTCCCCCCTGGATTCCATACAAGATGTGGCCAGCAGCCACATGTGCCAACCTGTGGCGCCATGCCACTGAAACAGAAGTAGACGCCTGTCACTTCTTCCTTTGGCTATTGTCCTACAGTGAGTCTCTCCTGGTAAGTCTCTGCAGCACTGAGCTGACACTGGCCCTTGGACTCAGCCCTCTATCATGGAGACAGAATGACACCTACAGGTCCCGCTGTGGTGGGGGCCACAGTACCTGCAGTGGTGGGCGCGCTCTGGCTTAATACAGCAGCACTTGGGGCACTTGTAGATCACTTCACCGGGCTTCAGCTGCAAACTCTCCATGTATTCTTTCGTAGCGTTTCCTTTGGGTACTGCCCCCTACAGTAAGAAAAGAATGTATTTTAGTTGCGGAGAAGGAAAGGTCAAAAAAAGTCAATAAATGTAGGAATTCACCTTAGGTTTTCTATTCCATCAAATACTTTATAATGCTGTGGTTGCCACTTAAAGCATATTAAATATGGAAAATGCATTACTCGTACAGGACCAGAAGTTGTATTTTCCACAAAAATAAATAAATAAAACAGGCCTTATTATCCTTTTCATAAATGGAGAAATGGTGTTTCCTAGCTCACTGTGGGACACACTGGAGGCACAGCATGTGCCAGCACGAGGGCAGGTGGCTGCCTCCAGACGTTCTGTGCCTGGGACCTTCCTGTCAACACTGCCTCCCTCTCACCCCATGTAAAGGAGAAGGGTTTACCTGGCAAGTGCTGCCAGAGAGTGTCCTATCAGCTGCAGCAGGGGAACGTGAACAAATCAGTCTCAAAAAGGACTTTATCTCATGTTGTTCAAGTTATGTAATGCATTTGTCTCTTTGCCAACCTCATCAGGAGCATTCACACATAATTTACATACAAAGGGGTAGAGGGAGGCCCAGACCACCTGACCCGCTTCATGAGGCAGCCCGGGCACAGCAGCATCAGGAGCTGTGGCAGTGCATGTGCCCTTGTCCCAAGTGCCAGAGGAGCTGGACAAAGACAAGAAAGGGAAAGCCATGGTAAGATAAGTTAGGGGAGCCAGGGACTGACGGCAAGAGCCAGCGGACAGAGCCTGCAGTCGGCTGAAGACTGGATGCAGGGAAAGGCAGGCATGCACAGGGCAGTGGAGACATGTAATGACAAACATGTTTGTGGGAGATTGTTCCTGAAGCTGTGGCAGGGTGGAAAAAGATTAGCAGACCTGCTGGGGGTCCTAAATGCCTCAAAGAAGGGAACAAAGTCTTATATCCTGTCTGAGCCCAAAGCCTGAACTTCACACAGAAATGCACACTTCTGGAGAATGAGACCCACCAACACATCAGGAAGAGTCCAGAGAGCAGTGACAGGCAAATGGAAGGGTGGGAACTTAGAGCCTGGGAGACAACGGAGGGGAGGTCAGGGACAGTAAGTGAGTATGACAACAGCAAAAGCACAGCTGGAGCTCCTTAAAGCCAGATGCCCAGCTGGACACAGAGCTACAGAGCTGAACTTCTGCAGTGTGAGGGCCAACATCCAAATTTTAGAAAGCTCAGCAGCTGAGTGTGCTGAGGAGCTGGAGACTGAGGCCCACTGGATTCAAGGCCCCCACTAGGCCAGAGCTGGAGCCTCGGGCAGCAGCGGGCAATGAGGCCCCAAAGATGCATGGGGCAGGGAGGGGCTGCAGGGCAAAGGCGAACCTTCAATGCAGCTGACTTCCTCCAAACAAGGACCCACCAGTCCTAGCACTCTAACATGGGAAAGCTGTTTTGGTCAATATCCTAGAGTTTGTTAACGCTCAAACTGTCTCCTTAAAGAAGTTCAGAAAGTTAAGGGTTCAAACTTTCTTGACTTGGAAACTTTAAATCAGAATAAGTAAAATATTTTACTTAACTTACACACCACTATTTGGAGTCCTTAATCATCAATGTTCTTTCACCAGTCCAGGAGGAGCCTTATTGCTTCTATGATTTTACAAAATCCCATAATACTGCATATACACCCCAAATAACAGTTCAGTGTTAAAAATTTCCTCAATAAGAGGAAATGGACCAGATTTAAAAACTCCAAACATCCTTAACATTTATGATACACGCAAGTATTTTTCCATGGTAAAAGCAGATGTGATACAATATGGCATAATACACTCCAGAAAGCAGACACCCCAGCAATTCCCATTTTTTCTGGATCACTTATGATGTGTTAACTGAGGAAAGATTTTTCTCGAAGGGGTAAGCCAAGTACTCCATTAGGTGATCCCCAGGACATTAGATCCTGCAAGGGGTTTTGGACATGTTCTGGTTCGAGGTGGTCCTTTTTGCTGCTCAGAATCTGGGCTGACAAGAGAGCTCCCCAAGGGCACAGTCTCCTCAGGGCTCCGAGGCCATTCACCAGAGGCCCCCACAGTCCATCATCTACATTTTCCTTCTGAGCCTTTCAAGGTGTGGTTTCGCAGAAGCAGAGACAGCACGTGGAAGGGCTGGCCCTGTGGCCACTGGCTGTCACTTTCACAGAAGGCACTGCCAGGAGATGCCCATGATGACGGCTGCAGGGAGAGCGCCCTGTCACCTCTGCACCAACAGGGGACCACACTTCATTCCACCAAAACAAACCTTCCAAATAACTGAGCACGTTCCGTAAGCCCCAGCTGGAACCATTTTCAGCGGGAGGTCTTTCTAAAGTGCTCCTTGACTCTTTCCCACCCCACCTTCCCCCGGGACTGAGGGCAGGCATCAGACCACACAATGCCTTTGGGGCTGCTTCCCTTTGGAACTGCCTTTTGATTTACTGCTGCCTCTTCTAGCAAACCCTTCTTCACAACTGCCCACGACCCACCTCCAGTCTGCCCTGGTGAGGGAAACCAGACACCCAGGCTTAGGAAGCACTCTCAACCATGCCATGCTTCCAGGGAAGATATGCCTCACAGAGCACGCTTCCTCTACTTTCTTTTTCACCCTCTCTTTCCATCTCGACTGGAGTAGTGAGTTCTGGATCACAGGGCCTAACCAAGGGGAGCTAAGAATAGGGCTGTGCCTCTTGATCCAGTTTACCAGGGACAAGAAGCATGTTAAAACCGGTTCGGGCATATAAAATGCAACCTCCAGTAACAAGACAAAGGACTGTGTTTCTTTGACCAAAAAATCCCAAGGAAAAAAGGAGATTGCAAGGACCACTGAGATTAAAAATATGCTGAGAGATACATAAACCAATCAAGTTTACCAGGGACAAGAAGCATGTTAAAACCGGTTCGGGCATATAAAATGCAACCTCCAGTTACAAGACAAAGGACTGTGTTTCTTTGACCAAAAAATCCCAAGGAAAAAAGGAGATTGCAGGGACCACTGAGATTAAAAATATGCTGAGAGATACATAAACCAATCAGATATTCGGATCCTAATTCAAACAAAAAAGAATGTAAAAGAACTGAGACAGCTGAAGAAATGTGATCTCCAACTGGACAGAAGGTATTCAGGAATTATTAAGTTGCTTAACATGAGCTATTGGTATTACGGTCATGTTTATTAAAAAGAGTCCTTACTTTTAAAAAATACACACAAATATCTACAAATGAAACTGAGACCATTATAGTCTTTTCTTTCTACTTGTGCATATTTTTGAAATTTTCCGAAAGAAGTTAATAACCGCAGAGGCTTTGTAGACAGACAAATCTGGTTCAACTCCCAGCAGCTCTGTCTCTTCCTCACCATGAGGCCTTGTTCTGATGTGCATACACCACAGAGGATTAAGGGAGAGCGCCTTTGGCAGAGCACCTGGAACAGGATCAGCAGCTCCACAAAAGGTACTCTTTACAAGGCACATGGTCAAACGTCTGCTGAGAAGGCTGCCGTGCTTAAAATGGGGTGGGAGAAGGCTACGGGTTCGGGTGAAGGTCTGTGAGCTCCTGGGTAGTGGGTGCTCTTTCACAGTGTTCTCCGTGCATTTCCAAATGCTAAGATGGGTCAAAGTCTCATCTGTCAGCAGTGGGGCTAACTGCTTTATTACTGGATCAGACACGTCTTCCTCTCTGCTCACCCCTCACTCAAAGGACCAACGACTCTCCTCAAGTAACAACGCAATCCCCAGCCAATCCCAGCAAAGACTGCTGAGGTCTGCTGGTTTAGGAAAATGACATGAATTGCCACTGGGGTCTGCCCTGACCCCTCAAATGCCCTTGCCCAGGGGTGGCATGATGGTTCTAGTTCAGCCCAGACTGCACCCTGGCATGGTCAAGAAGACAGAGAGTGGGCCTCTGACCCTCCTGCATCACATTGTCTCTCCTTTAGGAATGTGGATTTGGAACTCAACACTTCCAACTCAATCTGGTCTTTGGGGCTACCCTTCTTCCACAGACAGCAGGGCGAGTCAGGATTCTGAGGGACAGGAAAAGCCAAGGGCATCTGTCAGTCTTTCCACTGTCTACCTTCTGGACAGCTTTCACAGCCTGCCAGTACCTCATGCCTTCTTGCCCGTGAGGTCCTCAGACTCCCTGTGTACTCGGTTTTATTTACTCTGACTCCCAGTGGTTTCTGTAACTGGCCACCAGAGTCACGTGGCAGTTAAAAGTGACATCCAAATGAACAAAGGACTCAAATAGACATTTCTCCAAAGAAGATATACAAATGGCTTATAAGCACAAGAAAGATGCTTTCTTTCTTTTTTCTAACATAACTGGTCATTAGGGAAATACAAATCAAAACCACAAGGAGACACCACTCTACAAAAGCCAGACAAAAACAAGTGCTGGGAAGATGTGGACACTGCTGGTGGCAGTGTAAAATGGTACAGCCGCTTTGGAGAACGGTCTGGCAGTTCCACAAGAAGTTAAACACAGAGGTACCATAGGACCCACCCAGCAATTCCACTCTTAGGTACACACCCAAGAGAAATGTAACATATGTCCACACAAACTTGTACACAAACGTTCAGAGCAGCATTATTCATAATAGCCAAAAAGTGGAAACCACCCAAACACACATCAACTGATGCTGGCTATAAACAAATGTGGTCTGTCCATACAGAATGATTCAGCCATGAAAAGGAATGAAGTATTGATTCACACTATAAAACAAATGAACCTTGAAAACATGACGCTAAGTGAAAGAAGCCAGACACAAAAGGCCACATATATTATTCCTTTTAAATGAGATGACCAGAATAAGAAAATCCATACAGACAGAAAGTACATTAGTGGCTGCAAGGGGTGGCAGGGAGGAGTGGGGAGTGACTGCTACTGGGTATGGGGTTTCCCACATGGCCTGCAGGCTGTCGTCAGCACCTGAGGGCTGGGCTGCGAGGACCCTACGATCAGCTGTAATGCCCCGCCCTAACTGGAGGACACTTTAAAACTCAGAGAAGCAGCTTCAACCCCATGTGGAAGCTCTGAATCAGGGGCCTTCAAGACATCAAGAACTAGGGGTAGTTCACTAAGCCAGGTCCGGCCTGTCTTTCTTCTTTGCTAAAGGCCATCTGCTCCAAAGATGAACCCAATGGCTCCACAAACCTGTGGCATCTCTCTCCCCGGGCCCAGCACCTAAACTCTACATGGCAGTCGCTTCTTCCAAAGCAACAGCATGCGCCTGATGCACCAGTGATTGCGGACTCCTTCCTCTCTGCCTTGCAGGATGATTGGACCTTTTCTTTTCACCAGCGAGCTGACTGCAGAGCTTGCTTCAGACTTTAGCTGAGACACAACGAGAACTACAGAGCTAGGAGGAACTCAGAGATAACATCTAACCTTTAGCCCAAAGAAGCTGAATTAGTTGCTTATGGTCAAACAAGACTGAAAAGATTAGGAAAGTGGTGAAATCTAGAACCCAGGCCTCTTACCTTTCAGTGCATCTTTTAGAGAAACAAAACATTTATTTTAGAAGGAATTTTAGACATTACCTAGCACATTCTCTTCATCTGAATAAACAGCCCAATGGAATAATATTCTCCATCAATATACCATGATGTCACTTCTATTTAAGTAATGTTTATACTCCAGTTAGGACGTGAAAAATGCCACAAGTCTGTACCCAGGAATGAAAAAAAACCTGAGGTTATTCAAACAAGAGATGCTTTGTCACATGGGCTGTGGTGCAACACAAACCCAGATCCAACAGAGACCCAGCGGTGTGGCGAGTACTCACAGGGTCGGTGAGCATGGTTC
Source organism: Galeopterus variegatus (assembly GCF_000696425.1). Classification (NCBI taxonomy): domain Eukaryota; kingdom Metazoa; phylum Chordata; class Mammalia; order Dermoptera; family Cynocephalidae; genus Galeopterus; species Galeopterus variegatus. The sequence goes on from NW_007727674.1 coordinate 234,899, forward strand.
TCAGGTGGGACGACAGGGCAAGCACAGCCAGGCAGTTGAAAATGATCCCATTGACCACAGAGTACCAGAAGTCTTTGGAGGGGAGCAGCATGACGAATGTCACCACAAAGTCTGCATAGACGACCAGAAGCCACGTCATGACAGCGCAGATCATGCCACAGCCATCGCGGATGAACCAGACCCTGTCTGCCACATCAGCCTCAGAGGAGGAGGATGACGATGAAGAGTCATAATTGTCATTTTCGGTCAGGAGAGGATGATGCTCGACGTCCCGGAGCCTGTGTCCTGATGGCTGCATGATTTCCCTGACGCGCCCTAGAGAGGGGTTGACACAGCGCTGGTGAGGCTCACGGGAACACAAGCACACACTCATACCCATGCACGCACACATACACACATGCGCGCGCACGCTCGTACACACTACCCGTCCATGTTTTAGGTCTGCCCTTGGCCATTTTACAAAGTTAGTTTAAATACACCTAGCAGGAAATAAAATAAAAATCTAACTAGTTAAGATCTAAATTTTTAAAACTTCTATCTTAACATACCACTGTCTACAACAAAATGAATCCCACAGTTTAGGTTATACCTATATATATGCAAAATTGTCACCTACAGTTAGCCATAGTCACATACAAACAAAAATAATGAAAAGGACAGGCCATATGCAAAATCACAGCACCCTAGTCCCCTGCACAGCAGAGGAACCCTGTCGCCCACTGCTGTATCCACTCCAAGCACCTGCAGCCCACCATCTGTGCTCCTTTCAGCAGGTCACCTCCAGCACGCCTGAGCAGACACTCCGTACAGGTGGCAGCAAACGGCATGGTATAAGCCTGGTAACGAAGTGGGTGGCTCTCCACTCACTTTTATACTGGCTCGTGAACACTGAGCTCACGTTTCTTACCTGGCTTTTCTCGATGTGATGCTCAGTTTACCCCCGTTTCTCCACTGTTGTAACTCAGATAACACACATCTCATCTCCATATTACTCGACTCTATGCCCCATTTCTACAATGCACTTCGTCTCTACTTTGATCTTTTTAAGTTTCCTTCATTAGTAATACATTCGTTTTTAAACTGTTCTATTGACACCTCTCCTCTGTTTCATATAACATCTGATTTCCAAGAATACACAGAGTCCAAAGAAACTAAAATCAAAATTGCTCTTTCGTAGTGACTATTTTGACTGCTGCTTTAAACGTCTGGCCTTCTTTTATCGGTGTCTGATGTGTGTAGACACCATATTCCTGACAAAGAGCAGGAAGAGAAGGGTCAGAGCTGATTTTATCTTCGCTTCTTACAGGGGAGAGAAAACACTGACAAGCATTTCAACAAATTGACCAAGCAACTTCTCAGAGCAGGAGCTCTGCCTGCCTTTGAACAGGTGGCGCATAGGACTGCGGCTTCTGGGGTGTGAAACGGAGGGGGCAGCAGGAACTCTCTTGGATTTCAGGTTTGCTACAGCTGATTGACAGCAGATTTTCAAATCTGGGTGTGCCTTTTTATTCCTAAATGCAACTAGAACACAGCGATCAGGAAAATGTTTAACTTGCTGATGAGAGTTCATACTCCAAAGACTTTGCAGAATTCCTTGGCCACATAAAAGGTAATGACTGGTATGAAAGAAAACTAAAACTGTTCTCCCAAGTCAGTAAAATAGCCCTACTCTTGAATTACACAAAAATATTTTTAAGTGAAATAGCTCAAAAAATTTTTAAGTGATAGAGAAGAAACTAAAGATCAAAAGAATTTGGATAGACCTTAACCAGCCATTCTTTCAGCTAGCATCTCTAAACTCTACATCTTTCAGATTTGTCTGCTCACTGTCCCCTGTAAACCCCCTTTGTGAAGTCTAGCCCCTCTTCATTAACCCCACTCACTCTACACAGTCTAATTTTTCTCTCTTCCAGGCAAGCCACCCTGAAAAGAGGTTTCCTCTTCCTCTGAGGAGCACTTTGAAAAGTGGTCACTACACATCAGCATGACCATCTGTAGATGAAGGCTGAAACTGCTCTGCCTACACCCCTAGTATAGCCTGAAGCTGTCAGGGGGCTGAGAAAGTCTCTGCAAGTTTCTCTGCCTCCCCTGGATTCCCAGGCACATGCACTGGCTCTACTTCCAGGGTACTTTCCACTTCCCAGCTCAAAGAGCCTCTGCACGTCTCCCTGCCCTGCCTGACATCTGCCCCTCCTAGGGGGGTCTGTGTCTCCTCTGCCTGGGTTCCCGTCCGTGCCTCAACACTGCCTGGCACACAGCAAGAGCATGTTGGTTTAAAGGCATATGCAACAAAAAGAAGGTGGTCCCTTTCTCAGATTCAAATAGTCTCCTAGGAAATCATCGTGTCAAAGGGAAACCTGCACGCCCATGTTCATCTCAGCTCTGTTTACAATAGCCAAGACATGGAACCAACCTAAATGTCCATCAATGGATGACCAGATAAGGAAACTGTGGTACATATACACTATGGAATGCTACTCTGCCATAAAAAAAGAACAAAATACTTCTATTTGCAGCAACGTGGATGAGCCTGGAGAAACTTATGTTGAGTGAAATAAGCAAAGCACAGAGGAATAAATACTGCATGTGCTCACTCACGTGGGAGCTAAGAGAGAAAGAAGGAAGGAAAGAAAGACCACAGTAGTGCATTGGATTTGCAGAGGTAGAGAACATTCCTTAGGCTACAAAGTGGAGTGGGGAAGAAAGAGGGAGGAGGGGAGGTTAGGGATAATTGGGTGGGGGACACGAGGTACAAATGCAATTTGTGGTAATGGGTATGCTGCCAGTATGAATCTGGCCCCTACATCATGGGCATGAGGGGTGACAATCAGCTTTGCATCTCATGAATATTCATAACCAATAAAAAATTAATTAAAATTAAAATTAAAACAAAAAACAAACACCAAATAGTCTCCTAGGGATTCCATACAAGTTCCTTAGTGAATCACGACCTTATATAAAGGCCTTAAGCTGAAAAATCCTGACCAGAACCACTTGCTTTATGGTCACTTCTCAAGTAGGATGCGCTCCATGAGGAAGGGGACTGCTTACTAGGCAGTAAGACAATAAGCTACTTCTGTCATAGCACAATGTCTGTGCAGTCTGAATTCCTTCCAGAAAGCAGGACCCCACGGGTCTTCTAAAGGCGCACAGGCCGACCCCTGAGCCAGGTCAGCTCAGCTTCCTGGCCCAGGGCCTGGTAAGAATTGACACAACAGCAGGATGTGGCCTCTGGGGTGCGCCTTCCCTGGGAGCAGCTGCGCATGAGCACACCAAACACTGGATGTGGGAGGACATTCCTTAGAAGTGCAAACTAGATGGTGCTGTGACACACAGTGTTTGAAGGCTTTGGCGCCAAATCTGTAAAATCCACTAGAAGTTAACAGGAAAATAATCTTGAGATCCAAAAATCACTTTATTTTCAAGAAAGCAGTCTATGAACATAGCAAAGCGCGGCCAGACAAATTCAGCTCTGCAATAAAGTGCACGCGCGCTCGCTGAGTCACTGTGCTTACACTTCATCAACTCAGCAGGAAGGGTGGGGAGGAAATGAAGAAACCATTCCTTTACATGAACCTAATCTAAAATGATTGGGAACATGAGAACAAACAGCACAGCAATTTGATATGCAGTAACAAAATGCACACACTCAGGAGCAATCAGGGCGCAGGCTTACTCTACACGAAATACCAAAATCACGATCGATTTTGTACTCTTGAAGCCCATTTCCGAGAGAACCCTGAAGGGACTGTGCACTGACTGAGAGTAAATGGATTTCGCATCATCATTTTTCTACTTTAATGGCCAATTTTAATAGGATTTTTCCTACACTGCTGAACCTAAGCTCTTTATCATGTTAAATAAAGTCATTTCCTAGAACTCTGAAAGCAACACTATGGCTCTCCACTAGTGAAGGGGCAACCTCAGTGAAGAGCAAAACTCTCTATTTTATTTGCACTTGAAGATTCTCCTCATCTTCCAGTACTGGCCAATAACTTATCATTCAATTCATGGACTCCTCCTCCAAAGACACACTCTCCTTTTAGCACAGGCGGTAAGCAAACCTCAGACAACAGGTGAAAAGAAACCTTCACCTGTCACCGTTAGCCTCTGCGCTGCTTCTGTTTCACCACGCGCAGAGTAACACTCAAGTATTTCAGTAACACGTAAGTGCCTGCTGTCACACAGGAAGTAGTAATCACACACCTCCATATTCACACCCTTACCTCACAAACTACTTCTGAACATCACTTGAACACTTGCAGAGTAACACTCAAGTATTTCAGTAACACGTAAGTGCCTGCTGTCACACAGGAAGTAGTATTCACACACCTCCATATTCACACCCTTACCTCACAAACTACTTCTGAACATCACTTGAACACTCTGCGCCTTTTCTTCAGGATCTTAAGGTGCATGCTGTCCTATGTGATGGGATCTGAAAGACAATAAAACCTGATTAGAAAAGTTATTTATTTTCTGACAGAAAAGTGTGCAATATTTATTGGGGTATGATTGATTTGGGGAACATATATACACAACGTAAGATTTTACACATAAAATGCTGTCATTCAGAACCATCCATAACTATGAAATCATTGTTCTTCTATGTTTTGATTACTAGTAATTGATAGACAGTCCTGGAAATTAAGTAATTTATTTTATATCTGTCCACTTTACCCTCCTGCTCTGTTAGTCCCAGTGTTAAATACAAATCTCTAAGCCAAAATCTCTCAAGAAAGATCCCCAGGGATAATCTAGACCAAATCTGGATAGCTGCATTTCAACCATCAACAAACTTTTTTTACCAGCCACATTAAAGGAATTATAGAAAATGGGAGGAGTGAGCCTGAGAGGCGAGATGTGTGGGACTAGATGGGACTGGATGAGATGGGACATCAGACTCCGCTGTGGGAGGGAGCCAGGCCCATGAAGGAGAATGCTGGAACTGAGTGGTAACACTACTGAGAGAGCAAACTCCCTGCACTAATCTCCCACGTGCCTCCCAGAACTCTACCAGGTGGGAGCGTGGAAGAATCCTCTTTAGAAGCACTCATCTGGCTCAAGAGCAAAGGTCTAAAGGTCCCAAGATGTGGGGCAATCCCAACAAAAGGTCAGATTCACTGGAACCAGGGGACACCCTACCCATAGACAGAAAGGCTCCAAGTGCTTGTCATAGCTCAGTCCTAAAAATGAAGAAAACCTGAAATGTCTCACGAAAGAGAGCCCAAAAAAGAAACAGGGAAGAAAGGAATTCAGAACAGGCACAATGCACAGAGAAGAAAACGTCAACAAAGCACAACCTTAATTAACATCCTTAGCAATGAGAAGCGACTGTGTCTGTCAAACAAAAAGAGGACCATTTTGAGAACTTCCTGGTTATTGAAAATAAAAATACGACGGTAGAATTTTAAAATTTTAAAAATAGGATTGGATAAGAGAGTGAGGAAATCTCTCAGAAAGGAGAACTAAAGGACAAAGCCCTTAGGAGTGAATATAAAACAAAATTAGAGGCTCGACCCAGGGGCCTACCTTCCACACACAACGGAGGTCTAGCACAGGCCTCCAGAAGGAAAAGGCATGCACATCGGGCCTCTTGGTGCTGGAACTCTGGCTTCAGTTCTGGCTGCCTGGGGCCTGTCAGGCCTCCATTCCGTTTTTACCCAGTATCCTTCCAGAAGAGTGTTTTTCTGCTTAAGTTCCTGTCTGTTGTTTGAAATCAAGAACTCTGACTAGTACACCAGGAGGCTGGAGTGGAAAAGGGTGAAGGGGTAAGGGGGCCAGGGAAGAATCAAGAGGTGGGAAGGGGTAAATTTCCCGTTTCTGCCATCCAGCATGTTCCTCCCAATACCTCAGAGACTGTGCACTGTTTCCTGCCTCAAGTGTGCCACACCTGCATCAGAGCCAGGAGCTGCTTTCAGCCTGTGCCCCTGTCCACTGCAAGACTCCCTGGAGGCTATCCTCTCTCAGCATTTACTAGGCAACCTTCTGTCCCAGGCCTTTGAATACCTACACACCAATGGCTCCAGCTGAGTCCCTTCTGAGCTTTTAATACAAATGTGGCCATGAATCCTGCTTACACTAATGGAGGTGATTTTTTAAATACAGTATTTATATATAGTAATTTTATTCAAATGTCTATGCAATAGCCACCAACTTTAAAAGCTTAATAATATTTTGAACTGTTTTCCAATGAGCTTATCTAGCAATGTTTTAAAACATAAAACTATAGGACTTCCAATTGCAGGCATCAGATCAACAGAATTTCTACAATGAGACCAAATCCCCAATTATTTCTATAAATTAAAAAATTAACCAACACAATCATCACTTTGGAAAACAATCTGGCACTCTCTCAAAGGTGAACGAACACCTAGGCTATGACTCCAGTTTTTACCCAAGAAAAATGCGTATGAATATGAACACAAAGCTTGTACAAAACTGTTCCTCACAGATTTGTTCAGAATATCCTCCACTGGGGGCCGACCCCGTGGTGCACTCAGGAGAGTGCGGCGCTGGGAGCGCAGCGGTGCTCCCGCCCGTCCTAACCCCCAGTACCTCAGAATGTGACCTTACGTGGAAGTAGGACTATTATAGATGTAATTAGTTAAGATGAAGTCATACTAGAGTAAGATGGATACTTAATCCAATATGACTGGTATCCTCCAAAGAAGAAAATGGGAAAACACACAGAGAGATATCATGTGACAACAGATATCCTCCAAAGAAGACAATAGGAAATCACATAGAGAGAATATCATGTGACAACAGAGGCAGAGATTGGAGGGACATGTCTACAAGCCAAGGAACACCAAAGATTGACAGCTACCACTAGAAACTAGGAAGAGGCCAGGAAGAATTCTGCCTGGAGTCTCAGAGGGAACAAAGCCATGTCAACACCTTCATTTATGACTCTAGCCTCTAGAACTGTGAGGGAATAAGTTTCTTTTGCTTTAAGTTTGTGGTACTTTATTATGGTATCTCTAGCAAACTATTATAGCCAATGAATAGATAAATAAAAGTTGGAGTGGTATATCCATACAGTGTAATACTGTTCCTCAGTAAAAAGGAAGAAATTACTGGTACATGCTACAACATGGATGAGTCTCAAAAATATGCCAAGTGAAAGAAGCCAGACAGAATAGTATGGTGTGATTCCACCTGTATGACGCTCTAAACCAGGCAAACCAATTTATTTCGAAAGAAATTAGGTTAGAGGTTTGAGCACAAGGGGTGAATGACGGGGAACAGACCATGGAATGTTCTGAGTGGGTGTACATGTCCACATCTTGATAAGGAAACCCGCTACACAGGCCCATGTGTTTGTCAAAACAAAACTCAATGAGCAGTTTAAAAAAAAACAAAAACACCTCAATGAACTACATACGTAAAACTCTGCATTTCATTGTACATCAGTCATGCTTCAATAAAACAAAGTAGGAGGAAAAAACACCCAGCACAAGTACAAGTTGCAGGTGCAGAAGTAAAAGGGTGCAGCCAAGGCCAAGTCCTGGCCACGCTAGAACAGCTTTCTTCCTGTATGAACTGTACACATGAGTCAAGGCCCTGTCTGAGATTTACTTTTGTCTGTAACTTCATGCAAGTTTCTTAAGCTTTTCCCCTGACTTTTTTTCTTGACTACAAACAGAAAATATATTTTTCATAGACACAGTGAAAAAAAACAAAAGATGTCAGTATCTTTGGTGATCAGCTACTACAAAAAAAGAATCAAGGTATAATTATTTTTACTCCTGCAATACTAGGAGTATCTACCCAAGAATCTGATATTCATACTTAGTTAAAATGCAGTTTAAACTGGTCATTGCTTTACTATTTGTACACCCACTGATGACCCATAAAAAACAGAAATAAGCAAATCTTTGTTTCAGGCACAGAAGTGTATGAAGCAAATGCAAACCCTGCTGCAAGAGATTGATTTCATTCAAACAAGGGGGTGGGTGTCCAAGCACCACACTCTGTAAAGGGTCCCAGGCATGTGCAGCCCAAGGCATGAGCTTCAGCCAAAGGAGCTCACAAACCAGCAAAGTGGGAATCAGCCTTGTAAATAATGTGCTGAGTGCTGTCCCCAAATCAGGAGCAAAGTGTGATAAGGGAGAGAGATGACAACAGCTAATTCTGTCTGGAGGAACCAGAGCAAGTGTCGATAAAGACAGCAAAAGCGGACCCTGACAGACAAGCAAGCTGCGGCCAGGAAGAGAGGACAATATGAGATGGTGCACAGAGGTGGAGAGGGAATACAGTATGCAAAGGGAAAATATGACCAGAAGGACAAGATTGAGGTCCACTAGAAAAGTACTGTAAATGCCACGCTAAGGGGTGTGAGATTCTGGATTTCGTTCTGCTAGAATGGGAGGCATCAGAACTTTGGCGAATGGACAGATATTTTACAAACACAACTGGCAACAAAGTGAGACAAGGCTGGCAGCAGGAAGACTAGCGCAGGATGCTACTGACTCTTACTTACCACATAAAGCCAAGGGCTGGGAGGGTAGCACGGTGTAGTGGACTGAAATATGTCCTCCCAAAACTCACTGAAGCTTCAATTGCCTGAGTTTATATATTAGAATCTTAGCCCCACTGTGACTGTGAAGACTGTGGGAAATCCTGTTATGGCAATTGAAAGGTGGAGCCTTAAATAGGTGATTGGATTGTAGGACCGTGCCATAGTGAATGGATTAGAAATGGTGGTGAATGGCGTGGTTCTGAGGACTTTAATAGAAGAGGAGAGTCTGTCCCTCTCTGCTCTCTCTGCTTCCACCATCTTGCAATGTGAGACCCCTGGGTCACTGTCACCACCACCAGATGGACTTCGGACTTCCCAGCCTCAGAAACTGTAAGCAATAAATGTCATTTTTCTTTATAAATCACCCAGTTTCAGGTATTTTGTTATAAGCAACATAAACAAACTAATACACAGGGCCTGTCTGGGGATCTCTGAGAGACAGGGACAGGAAGAACAACAGTACAATGACCAACAGGATGGGACGGAAGGGAGCACAATGACAGCAGAGTAAAAGGGACAACACTCCTCTGGAACAGGGGAGCCGCAGACTCAGGCAGAGTGCTAAGACCAGGGCCCAGCGAATTTAAGGTGCCTGCAGGATACAGGGAGTTAAGGGAAGTACAAGGAAAGGAGAGACCAGTTGGGAGGGCTGGAGCAGTCAAGCACCCCCAGTGAAGCACCAGGAAAGGCCATTGGAGCATCAGGGACATCTCCCAGCAGTCTCAGTAAAGTGCCAGGAGCTTGAGAGGCTCAGTGTTGAGAAAATTAGAGAGTAAATTTTTAAAATTGCAGTTGAATGACGGACATCGGTAGCTAGAGGGAAAAGTGGAGGAAAATCTTTTTATTTTTAATTGCCCCTCTCATATATTATCTCATTTAATGCTTGTGACAATCCTTCAGAAGTTCTTGGTCTCCCCACTTCACAGATGAGCCCCCTTGGATCCAAAGTGACTATTAATCTGAGGTACCAGTCTGAATCCCAGGTCCTTGTGACTTCACAGGAGTCCCACCCATGATGTATTTTGGTATAACCATGTTACTTTTAAAAAGCCTAGGATTTCCCCAAAAGTGGATTAAATAGAAACAGAATAAGAATATATGCCTACTTAAGCCAAATAAGCTATTAGACTAAGAGCACATCAGCTAAGAGGCCTTGCCACACTGGCTTCCATTTCTTTCTTCTTTCTAATTCCTTATTCGAACCCTTCTTGCCAACTACAAAAGCAATATAGGCTCACTGCAAGTTTCTGTTTATAAGGAATGCGGTCCAAGTTTGCAGACCAAGAGAATGAAGCCACAAAGAAGGAAAGACAAAAGGTGAAAGAGAAAGAAAACTGTTAAAAGACAATGAAGTGATAAGCCATAGGCTGCAAGAAAATACTGCAAACATATATCCAATAAAGAACTCAAATCTAGAATACACAAAGACCTTTTAAAACTCATCAATAAGCAAACAAACACAATTTTTAAAATAGGCAAAAGATCTGAATAGGGCTGGCTAGTTAGCTCACTTGGTATGAGTGTGGTGCTGGGGACATCAAGGTCCAGGGTTCAGATCCTATACTGGTCAGCTGCAAAAAAAAAAAAAAGATCTGAACGGAAACCTCACAAAAGAGTTTACACAGATGGAAAACAAGCATATGAAAAGTTGTTCAACATCATGTTGGGAACTGCAAATTAAGATGATGAGGTACCTGCCTGTAAGAACGGCTAATAATAATACAAAACTGACCATGCCAACCGCTCACAACAGTGCTGAACAGCAAAGCACCTCATTCATCCCAAGGGAATGCAAGTGCTACAGCCACTTGGGGAAGAACTTTTTTTTTTTTTTTTTGGCACAGCCACTTTGGAAGACAGTTTGGAAGTTTTCTACAAAGCTAAGCGTAGTCTTACCATACAACCTAGCAACCACGCTCTTACTGAAAACTTAATGTCCACACAAAACCCTGCATGGGAGAGTTCACAGCACCTTTATCCATACTCACTAAAAAGTGGAAGCACCAAGATGTCCTTCAACAGGTCAACGGATAAACTGTGGTATGTCCACAAAATTCAGCAATAAAAAGAAACTATAACACACAAAAACATGAATGAATCTTAAAAGCATATTGTTAAGTAAAAGAAGCCAGAGAAAAGGCTACATATTGTATGATTCCAATTATATGACATTCTGAAGAAGGCAAAACTATAGAGATGGTAAACAGATCAGGGGCTACCAGGAGTTGGAGGGTGGGTAAAGCTCAGTGGATTTTTTTTTTAGGACAGTGTTAACTATTCTGTATGATACTGAGATGGTGGATACATGGCATTATGAACTTGCAAAAACTCATAGAACTTTACAACTCAGTGAACCTTAATATATGCAATTTCTAAAAATCACTTAGGAAGTCAGGGGATCTCAGAAAGAAATGCAGACTGTGACAAAAGAATCTAACTGTATTGCAAATGTATGAAACAACTGCAGAGGGCAGGAGAAAGATGCTGCCTTAAGAAACTTGGGCGATGAGTGGAATCAGTAAGACTAAAGGCAAAAAAAAAAAAAAAGGAGCCATAAGCACCTTATTTTATTTGACCAAGTTGTTTCCCAGAGAGTACAATGAACAATTCTGAAACCATTACACTCATATTCAGGAATTGGACAATTAAGTAAGTGAATGGCAGATGGCAGGAGTCAGGTGTCTCACTTTCGGAGCGCAAAGCTCCAGATAAGCAAGGGTAGGAGAACAGAATGATCCATGTGGGTTAGAGTTGGAGACATAAGTATGAACTCATGGTTAGTTTAACATAGATACAGTTACACATGGAAATATTTATAGACGTGTATATACATGGGTTAGTACACACATATATTTACCTGCTATGTCTGAGGACCTAGAAGAAACACCCCAATAGCCACCAGCACACCTAATCCCCAGATCTTGGTTTTCAATACCATTCCCTAATAAATAAAAAGAACCAAGACTTCTTGGAGAAATGGCTGATTCCAGGGCTAAGGCAGGAAATATACAAGATGAGCGTGGAGCATTTTGTATTGCCAGGAAGTAAAGAAGTGCTCAAAATATCCACAAAATGATGGGGGTTGGGGGCATGTCAAAGGGACACAGGAACTAACTCAAAGAGCTACTAATGGCCAAAGCTGAAACAATCAGAGCAAAAACATAAAACAATATTGCATTATATCCCAAAGTATAAAATAAATATCCACTGGTAAGAAAATAATCTAAGTGATTCATTTTCAGAAATAATTCAGACCCAGACTGAAAGTTGTCTGACTGGTTCAGCCCTTTTTTGCTCTCTTCATTCCCTAATGTTTCATTTTTCACAGGGTTTCAGCAGAGCTTTTTTGCTGGCTTGTCCTGAGCCCTCAGACAAAGAAATTTCCTGCAAGGGGGTAGTAAATTGAGGTACTTTTTAGACATCATCCGGGAAGACTGTGAACCCCGTAGTACTCTCAGCCAATGAGGAGGCAGGGGCAGGGACTTGCGCACTAGGAAATAAATTGTTACAGCCCTTTTCTGTGTGCCTGCCTGTCAGACACCCAAACCTTGCAAGGCTGTAAAGTCTCGCTTTGCTGTACCTCACGTCTCGGTGTCCATCCTTTGGCATTGGACGGCTGAGGGTGTTTCTCACACATTGATAGAAATGGTTGAATAAATATGAGAAAACATACAAATTTCCAAATTCCAAATAAATTATATAAATACTCCTCTGCCTCAAGGAGGTGGAGCATAACTCCCCACTCCCTAAGTGCAGCTGTTCATAGTGACTTCCTTCCAAAGAGAGGGAAAAGGGAAAAAAATAACTTTGTAATGGAGAAATATGACAAACTCGACCTCAGCCATGTGACCAAGGTTAATATCAACGTTGATAGTATGTAGCTGATATGGATTAGTAGCTTGGTCCCCACTGTGACTGTTAAGAGGGTAGGAAATCCTATTATGGTAATTGCAAGGTGAGGCCTTGAAGAGGTGATTAGATTATAGGACCACACCTAGTGAACAGATTAATAACGGTGGTCATGGGTGTGGTTCTGAGGGATTTAAAAGGAGAGCACATGAGGAGCTATCTTTCTGCTCTGCCATCTTCTGCCATGTGAGACCCCTGCATTGCTGTAAAGCCACCACCAAAGAAAGCCCTCACTAGGTGTGTTCCCTGGACTTTGGACTTCCCAGCATCTGAAACTATAAGCGATAAATTGTTTTCTTATAAATTACCCAGTTCTTTGTATTTTGTTACAAGCAACAGAAACAGACTAATACAGAAGCCTTGACAACATGTGGTGAGGGCACATTACCTCTGTGGTCTTCCTCCCAAAAAACCTATAACCCAAATCTAATCATGAGAAAAACATCAAACAAATCCCAATAGAGAGGCATCCTACAAAATACCTGATCAGTACTCCTCAAAACTGTCAAGGTCATCAAAAATAAGGGAAGTCTAGGGCCGAGCCCGTGGTGCACTCGGGAGAGTGCGGCGCTAGGAGCGCAGCAGCGCTCCCGCTGCGGGTTCGGATCCTATATAGGGATGACCGGTGCACTCACAGCACTCACTGGCTGAGCATGGTGCGGCCGGTCTCAAAAAGGACAAAAAAATAAGATAAAATAAAATAAGGGAAGTCTGAGAAAGTGTTACAGCTTAAGGGGAGCCAGAGGAGACCTGACTACTAAATGTCATGTGGGATCCTGAATGGGATCCTGGAACAGGACAGTAAGAAAAAACTGAGGAAATCTGAATAAAATAGAGATTTTATTAATATGAGAGAGAGAGAGAGAGAAAGCACGGGTAGAGGAATGGCTGACAAAGCAGAATGACCCTCCTTCCTGGGACTGGAGGAGGAAATGGGGGGCTACAGAGAAATGTGGAGATGAGCAGAAGAAGCTAAAGCAGTTCACACTAGATAAGACAGTTTCTCAGCAAAGAGCAGGAGGTGTGGCTGGAGGTGTTAAAAGTGTAGGAAAGCTTAAGGATAGCTACTGAGATTGGGGAAAAAAAACGGGAGGGAGGACAGCCACCCAGAAAGGCCTGAAACATAACACTGCAGGCCCAGACAATGCTGAAAACCTTCAGTGTCTAATGAAGCGATGGGGTTGGCCAGCCCTTCTATCCAAAAACCCTGTCCTAGCACCCCAAAAAGGCTTGGAGACTAGCAGAGATGATGGAACAGAAAAGCACAGTACCAAAGGCAAGACTGGGGCTGGAATGGCTAACCTTGACAACATGTGGCCAGGTGACAGAAATCTCAAGGCACTGGCAGTCCAGATGAAACTGAGAAACAGATTCAGAAAAATGTGAAAGGCGGGACTGAGTCTGGGTCCACAGGGGAATTGTAAGACCTCAAAGGAGGTGCCATTCGTGATGACAGTAAGATCATGTACGTGGACTGTGCAAACAGGTTGGTACACAGAAGCAGAGGTGAAGGGAGAAGACCAAGTACCTGTGGTCCATGTACGTCACCAGCCTTTCAAGATAATGTGAACCTCAGTTAGGATGGGGCAGACTACAGAGAGCTGAAAGCCCAGCTCAACTTGGTAATAAATCAATGCAACATCCTGATAATCTACTACCATGTAATACTGCAATTATGTCCTTAAATGTTCTTTCCATCAACCTGCAATCATGAAATATTTAGTCTATCCTTTCAAACCCTGCCAATAATGTATGCCATGTGAAACCACTACTTTCCTCTCAAATTACTAAATTTAAAGACGAGAACGTTAACCTTTAAGAGAAAAACACCAGAATATTAACCCAGATAAAGCCTAGTCTCAATAATGTGCTGGCACATTATCCATACTGTGAACAGTAACCTTACTTAACCTTTTTAGAAAGTTCTTTTATATCATACCTAATCACTCTACAACAGCACATGGACACTGCAGATCAAAAAGATGGCAAACTGAGAAAAAACACAAACAAGGAACCAGGAGAAGGAAATCCAATCTTATGAGTGAGCATGAGAGTCCCTTCCAGAAAGGAGGGACAACACTGAGTCTCTATTTGTCACTAGCCACACCTCAGCCTCTTACTAGATACTTCTCCAAAGATATCTAAAAGTCAGAGTACCCCTGCTTAGTCCTGGGTTTTCCCTTTTATCTACATACTCTCCAGAAATGACCTCTGGGGATCTTAGACCCTTGAAGTTTAAAACAAACTAGAGGGCCAGCCGAGGGTTCGGATCCCACATACAGACCGGCCGCTCACTGGCTGAGCGAGGTGCGGGCGCGACACTGAGGGTTGCGATCCCGTTGCCGGTCCCGGTCCGGTACGGGCGCGACACTGAGGGTTGCGATCCGTTGCCGGTCACGAAAAAAGACAAAAAAAGGAAAAAATAAAAAAATAAAAGTAAAAAAAAATAAAACAAACTAGATCTGAAGACTCCCAGACTGATAACACATCACTGAATATATCCAACTGGCTACTCCACAACTCCACCGCAGGAGAATCAAAGCAGAAACTCCCCCTAAATTGTTATGACTCCATTTTTCCCTTTCTCAATAAACAGCACCACTCCGTCTAGTTGCCAAGGTCAAGAAACAAGAACTTGCCCTTCACGTATCCCTTTTCCCCACAACCAAAACCCATCAGCAAGTCCTGCATGCTGTACCTCCAAAACCCCTCCAAATCTGAACACTTCTTCCACCACCC
>NW_007727674.1:250454-255125 GCF_000696425.1 Galeopterus variegatus
TAGCACCATTATAAGTTTTAATGAAGATCTTTCTTTAGAGGCACTGAAAAATATAATTTTACAGGCCGGCCTGGTGGCGCACTGCTACAGTGCGCCGCTTGGGAGCGCGGCAGTGCTCCCGCCGAGGGTTCGGATCCCACATACAGACCGGCCGCTCACTGGCTGAGCGAGGTGCGGGCGCGACACTGAGGGTTGCGATCCCGTTGCCGGTCCCGGTCCGGTACGGGCGCGACACTGAGGGTTGCGATCCGTTGCCGGTCACGAAAAAAGACAAAAAAAGGAAAAAATAAAAAAATAAAAGTAAAAAAAAATAAAACAAACTAGATCTGAAGACTCCCAGACTGATAACACATCACTGAATATATCCAACTGGCTACTCCACAACTCCACCGCAGGAGAATCAAAGCAGAAACTCCCCCTAAATTGTTATGACTCCATTTTTCCCTTTCTCAATAAACAGCACCACTCCGTCTAGTTGCCAAGGTCAAGAAACAAGAACTTGCCCTTCACGTATCCCTTTTCCCCACAACCAAAACCCATCAGCAAGTCCTGCATGCTGTACCTCCAAAACCCCTCCAAATCTGAACACTTCTTCCACCACCCCCCACCCCGTCCAGATCAAGGTACTCTCACCCGGTAATATTCAGATCACCTCCTAACCAGTCTTCTTTCTATTCACCCAACAATCCATCTCCCCATTCAGCACCCAGTGTGATCTTTTACTGATATAAATCATGGCTGATCGGTTAGCTCAGCTGGTTAGAGCACAATGTCATAACACCAAGGTCAAGGGTTCAGATCCCTGTACCAGCCAGCCACCAAAATAAGAATAAGTTTTTTAAAGTTTTTGTTTAATCAGAAAAAGAAAAGTATATCAGATATAAATCAGATTATGTCACTCCCTGCCTAAAACCAGCTATGACTGCCTTTTTAGTTAGAATCAAATCCAAAGGCCTTCCATGGTCTAAACAGCCTACCCCATTTGAAGCTGGCCGATCTCACTTCCCACCATCCTCTGCCTGGCTGCTGTCCTCACTTCAGTGCAGTGTTCCTCGTAATATCCCCAGCACTGTGCTAACGCACTAGGCACTCCACAAACACGTGCTGAGTGAATGAGGGAGAGAAGCAAGGATGGCCCTTGAGGGAGCTGAGAAAAAGTGGGAACGGAGCCCACAGGCCAGTGAAAGGAAGGATGAACGAAGGCCAAAGGCTGAGATCTGCCCTGGGGGTGGTTGGGGTCAGAAGGTCCAGGGGAGCCCTGGAGAGAAAGAAAAGAGAAATCTAAAAGGACCAAGGGGAGAAAGGGCAAAGGGATGAAAAGAGAGAAAGTCACACTTGTAGGGAAGTCTCAATTTCGGAAAGCAGGTGCACGGTGCCTCACTCAGAGCACGCCGACCGGCCGGATGAGGCTGTCTCCGAGGAATGCTCGCACACAGACACACACACACCAGAGTTTCACTTTTACCCTTGCACTGGAGCCACAGCCTGACTCTGACAGGCAAACACAGCAGCTACCGTAAAAATCACAGCACAACTAAACTCTCAAGAATTCTAAATCCAGAAATAAAAAGAACACTACTGCCACAAACCTCTTTTAAGTGTCCTGTCCCAGGGAATAGCTGAGCCTAATTAGATTGGTGTTCCCAACCTCTTTCCATATCTTCCTAAATAGAGTTTCCTTGTTTAATATGAAACGAACTCTCATAACATCAGATTCACCAAAATCACAAATACTATGAAAATTTGACGTGCTAGTAATATATTTAGCTCTCAGTTACAAGTTAATGACAGTGTAAAATATTACAAGGTGAAAGGAAAGGCTATTTACTGAACATCTACTGAGCCTCAGGAGCTTTATGGACATGGTTACATTTAATCCTGCCACCACCCTAAAAGCTAAGCACTATTAGCTCATTTTTAGGATGAGGAAATTGAGTCTCAGAGAGAGGTTAAGTAACCTGTTCAAATCTCCAGCCAGTAAAGGTGGAGTCAGGACTGTTTTGACTCCAAAGCCCATGTTCCTCCATTAAAATACACTGCCTTCCAGAGAATTTGGTTTTAGAAAGCACATTCAGTAATGAATAAATTGAATATGGGAAATATGGACTTGAAAACATTTCTGATACTGTAAAAGCTTGCCTCGAGAGAGAGACTGGAAGTTTCTCTAGCTGCCTACCCCCTCCTCATTGGGGGCTGCAAATGAACTGCTCCATTTCCCAGTGAGCCAAACCACCAGCTTAACACAGAGCTAGCCTTTCTTCCTAAACTAACATTCCTCATGCAACCAGGATTTATTCAGCACCTTTTAATCTCTTCACACGAAACTCCTCCTTCTCCTTCATTCCTCTTGCTTGATGACACTTCCCACTCATAGCTCTGATCCTTCCTTTCTCACCTTTTCCACAACTCAAGTCGAGGCAGCCCTCATTTCTGGCCTGTACCTCTGCAGAACTCTAACCTCACGAGTCACTAGGTTCCAATGACCTCTACGGGCTGCAGGAGTTACTGTTCAAAACCACTACATGGCTCACAAAACCAGTCTGGTCCAAAGCCTTCTAGCACTGGCTGTGGCATTCAAGGCTCTGCTGAACCCAGTTCTCCCACTCCTTCCAGGCTCAATCCTCACCACTCTCTTCCACACTGTGCTCGTTTGGGGAAAGTACCAACACTTCTGTTGCTCCCTCCCTATGGACTCAGAACATGTTACCCTCCTGGCACTGACATGTGATAATATGCATGGATTGTTGCCAACTGGGGAAGTTCACCTGAGCCTTGGTGTACAGTTTTTATTGGGGCTTCATTACGTAGGCATTGATTGATTGCCCACGTGGTTGGCAATCAATTCAGTTTCCAGGTAGACTGAGGCTGTGTGACCTAAAGCTTCCACCCTATAGCACATTATTGGCGTTTCTGGTGTGGCCAGAAAAAGGTCAGACATCTTTCTGGGAGGTTAAGTGCTTTACAGCATTTTCCCCTCTTTCCTGGTCCCTTACTACTTGAAAACATACTTCTTTGCTTTGCCATTGGTGAATGACTGTCCCTTCTAGATCGTGGAGACAGAAGCCACTGGGAGAGCTTTAGCAGCCATTTCACACCTCTGGGCTTTTGTTACTGTTTCCTCCAACTGGAATTCTCTCTCTTTCTCTTTGCTTAGCCAAATTATTCATTCATCAAACAGTTTTCAAGCACAAACTACCTACAAGGCAGTGTAGGATAACATGAGTGTTTTCAAAACTATAAGGTGCTGTGCAAAGAAAGGTATTATCTTGGCCCCATAAGGAGTCTGGATTTTATTAAAGAATCAACAGGATTCTACTGAAGTTTTTCAAGAATGGAATAGAACTTAGCAAGCAGGGATAAGATTAGCAAAACAAGAACATGCTTGTAGATTGAGGCAAACAAGTCGATGAAAGAGAAAACAAAGACACAAGTGATGGTAAATGGTAATTCACAGTCTCATAACAGCAGACCAAAGCACAGACACAGAGTCAACAGCAGGAAGGACAGATAATCTCTTCCTCAATGGCAAGGGGAAGGACAAAGACTGAGGTTCAGAGACATTTTAGTTAGAAGGAAATCAAGGTTGAAAGAGCTCTCCCAGTGCCCTCTGTCTCCATGATCTGGAAAGGACAGTCATTCATCAATGACAAAGCAAATTAGTATATTTTCAAGTAGCAAGGGACCAGGAAAGAGGGGAAAATGCTGTGCAGTAAAGAATTTAACCTCTCCCAAAAAGATGTCTGACCTTTGGCCACACCAGAAATGCCAATAATGTGCTTTAGGGTGGGTGCTTTAGGTCACACAGCCTCAGTCTACCTGGAAACTGAAATCAACCACGCGGGCAATCAATCAATGCCTACGTAATGAAGCCCCAATAAAAACTGTACACCAAGGCTCAGGTGAACTTCCCCAGTTGGCAACAATCCATGCATATTATTACATGTCAGTGCCAGGAGGGTAACATGTCCTGAGTCCACAGGGAGAGGACAACAGAAGCCTTGGTAACTCCCCATTTGGTACTTACCTGGTGACTCCCTGGACGCCACCCTACTAGCTTCTTCCCTTGGCTGATTTTTATTTGTGGTCTTTTTCTATAATAAACCTTAACCATGAGTATAAGAGCTTTCAGTGAGTTCTATGAATCCTTTCAGAGAACTAGTGAACATGAGGGTGGAACTGGGAATACCCACAGACCTGCAGTTGGTGTCAGAAGTGAGGACAGTCTTGTGTGGACTGGGACTGTTTCCTCTAAAATGTGTACCTCGTTAACTCTCACAGCTGGCCTAAATTCTTCTTAGATGTCACAACTGAGAAGGGTCATACGGCCAAGCTGTTGACACCAACCCTGGAGACTAGCTTAGGGAACAAGAATTTCCAGTAAGAACGAGACTTTTGATTTTTTTTTATAAAATAAGGTGTATGACTTTGACTCAAGATAGAAAAAACACAGTGTTTTTCCTATACTTTTACTCAGTAACAATCAACACAGCAGACATCTGGGACTAAATGTGCTGGGATTTCTCCCCAACAGTAAGCAAGCCAGCAATTCAGCAGCAAACACCAACTGGGTGTCCTTCAATTTAATTCTGACACCATTCCACAAGTTGAGGGTTCAGTTCCCAAGACTGCCCCCAACTTCTGATACCAATAGCAAGCTCCAGTTTGTTTTGC
>NW_007727674.1:255491-258022 GCF_000696425.1 Galeopterus variegatus
ATAAAATAAGGTGTATGACTTTGACTCAAGATAGAAAAAACACAGTGTTTTTCCTATACTTTTACTCAGTAACAATCAACACAGCAGACATCTGGGACTAAATGTGCTGGGATTTCTCCCCAACAGTAAGCAAGCCAGCAATTCAGCAGCAAACACCAACTGGGTGTCCTTCAATTTAATTCTGACACCATTCCACAAGTTGAGGGTTCAGTTCCCAAGACTGCCCCCAACTTCTGATACCAATAGCAAGCTCCAGTTTGTTTTGCCTGTGCTTCTGACCACCGGCTATATATTGGGGTTCCCACAACCCATCCTTGGGTTCGATTAATTCACCGAGCAGCTCACAGAACTCAGAGAAACACTCACATTTACTTGTTCATTACAAAGGCTGTCACAAAGGATACAGATGAAGACATGCAGATGCATACAGAAGGAGGAGTGCGGAACTTCTGCCCTCCCTGGGCACTCGACCCTCCAGGATCCTCCATGTGCTCAGCCATCCGGAAGCACTCCAAAACCAGTCCTTTTGGATTTTTAATGGAGGCTTCATTACATAGGCATGATTGACTAAGTCACTGGCCATTGGTAATCAAGTTAACCTTCAGTGCCTCTCCCCTCCCCAGAGATTGGGGGTGGTCTTTCCGGTGGCCAGCCCCCATCCTGAAGATACCAAGGGGCTGACAACAATCCGTCAACTCTTTAGCATATGAAAAGACACCACTTTAGAGATTCTAAGGATTTTACAAGTTGTAAATCAGGAGACAGGAAATGGGACAGGAACAGGGACAAAGGCCAAATATACATACCGTATTCCAAAATATCATAACTTTTAAAATTAAAACGTTATTTTTAAGACCCAAGAAGATGCTTTAGGAAAATTATCTGTACAGTTGTTCAGCATGGATTGGAAGCTGTGAAGTTCTGGAGTCATCATGAAAACTACTTTTCAACACATCCCAAACATTAACTTTGTATGTGAACTCATTTCTAGTCTCATTTCCTCAAATTAACAAAGACTACATTATTTATATCATCAGAGTCCAATCCAGCAGATAACAGTTTCAGTAAAAAATGTAAAAGTATGTCCATACTTTTCACTAAATCGCTTGTTTTTACATACAGTTCATTTTAGTACTTTCTCTCTCACTGAGAGGGCCATTCTATTCATGCTAATGCATTTCCATTCTTGAAGAGGATTTCTGTTTTTACAGATTAGCAGGGCGGTAAAGTTCTATTTCATTATCAATAGAGGCAGGCTCTGAGCGATCCATAGCAGAAGCGTTCCAATTGCTTAATGAAGGCTTTAGGAAATTACCTTTTCAGATAGTCTTGTTCTCCTCCAACTCTCAACTCAGCAGTCAAAGTCAACCTACCAGTGTTAACTCCAAAAAGTTCACAATCCAAATCATTTCCATAACCCTAACCCTCCTATTTTCCAGAATGTTCAAGAAACGCAACTTAGTTAATACTTCTGTTCCATTCTATTTTTCAAATAACCCAAGGACCTTTCACTTTAACAAAGTTCTGACTTTCTAACAAGCAAATTTAACAAGATGACATTTTGAAAGGTGACTTTTCCGGTAAGTAAAAGCTGTAAAACAACATCAAAAAGATCAGACTCATCATCTGTGAGGTGAAGAGTTTAGTAAGAAATACATACTGACCTAAATCTCTAGACCATCTGAGTCGGTAAAACAGATAAACGTTGTGTGTTTAAGTACATACTTAATTAAGCAGATTGCAAGCGCAACACCTTAGCATCGATTTGGACAGCACTGTATACAGTCTAGACAGTAAAAGAAGCTACTAGGCAGGCAGCTGCATCAAAAGTTCTTCTCACACTGCAAATTTAACTGCCACAATAAACTGGTTATTCATAGCTAATAAAGTGTGTCTATCCAATAGCGAAAAGGGACTTAGTTCTAGAAGCAATGACACTTCAGGGGAGATTAGCCTTATTGCCCTGAAGGTTGACTTGATCGTCCCAAATGCCCCCCAAAGATCACTGACGGGGAGATGGGAGGGATATCAAGGAAAATAGGCAAAGAATAAAAGAGAAAAAAATTAAAAACTTGGAAGGGAAAAACAGGAGCATTCGAGAAGCCACAATGCAACGTGCAAGAAAGCCCATTGTAATAGTTGCCTATAAAAAACTCTTTATGGCTTGCAAAAGGGTTTATAGCCACTGTCTACTAACCACCCCGTCATTAGCCACAGAGAAATCCGTGGCTCGAAGAGCTGAGCGTTACGCCCAAGGTCAGGCAAAGAGCTGGGGCTGCAATTAGGGCCTTTTCCTAGGGATTAACTAAGGAGTGACAAGGAGACACCAGAAGGAAAGTCAAGCGCGGGCACAGAGTGGCCCAAGAAACTTCGGAAGGTCGCAAGTGCGCTGTGGGGTGGAAAAGCAGCAGCGGGGCCGAGGAAAGAACAGGGCGGGCCGGGGGCCGGGAGTGGCCGGAGACCCGGGCGTGAGCAGCCGGCCCAGCCCGGCCCAGCCGAGCCCGCCGCACTCACCCGAGGTCCGGGCGGAG
>NW_007727674.1:258794-260558 GCF_000696425.1 Galeopterus variegatus
CGGTCCCGCCGGGCCGGTCGGATGGAGGCGGCCGCTGAGCAGACGCCGGAGCCCAGAGCCCAGAGCCCAGAGCCCAGCCTGGAGAGCCGGGCGGCGTGACCCCGGAAGTGAACCCGGCGGGGTGAGGGGCGCCGCGCCTGCGTATTCTGGCCGTTCTGCTCCCGGCCTCGGAGCGGGGCGCTTGGGGCGCTTTGCAGGGACGCGGAGGCCAGGATCCCTATGGGACAGAGGCTCTTAAAGACTGGCAGTTCCTTGAAAAAAGGCAGCTGTTTGTCACAAGCCCTCCTCATTGAATTAAAGAGATCCATCCAAACGGATGTCCGGAAGCGAAAGGACGGGGGCTACGGGCTGCCGCAGGGTCCAAGCCATGCCGCTGGACTGTCAAGCAGGTGGAGAATTCTTTCCCAGGCGGGGTGGCCCGAAGCCCGCGACAGCGTCTCAGAGCCAGCTTTGGGTGTGCCGTGTACGGTGTGCAGGAGTGAGAACTAAGGAAGTGGGAAAATAAAGGAGCGGGGTCGAAACGCCTGAGCCAGAAAGTACTTGGGGAAAAGGGGAAGCGCCCCGGACTGGGGATAGAGGCCTGATTCCTGGGGTCTGCTGAGCCTCGGCGCCCTCTCTGAGGGGCTTGGACACTAGAGCATCGCAACGTCCCATTCCAGATGTTAAGTCCTAAGGTTTTTGAAGGTAGAAACATGTATTTTATTTCTTTGGATTCCCTACCCTATCGGGACAGTTTCTCCAAAGCTGGGAAGTAGGTGCTGGATTAGTGTCTGTGGTTGAACTGGCAGGTACTCAAGACGCGCTTTTGTAAGATTGATGAAAGCAGTAAGGACAGCTAGGGCGCTTGTTAGACTCTCACTGTCTGCAGGCCACCTTCTCACGTTTTACCATTCTTGCTCTCAGAAACTCTTATTCCCAGCTAGACTTTTTGGAAATAAGGGGTGAATTAAATTATCAGAATCTCAGCTTTAAAAATTTAAAATTTTTGTGATTGTATCTTGTACATCTGTATATTCAAAATAGTACTATGTATTCAGTCAACTCACTGATAACAAAAAAAAAAAAATCTGCTCTGATCAGGTCAACTAAATTACAGTGCCTTGGGAGATTTGGGATAAGCCAGCAGTCACATGCACCTGAACTGGAAAATGTTCTCATAAAACCATTTTACTTAAAAGCAGCCATAATGGCGCCAGAGAGCCATAAAGATTAGGAGCGCTATCCTTTGATTACTCTCCTTTCTTGTGATTATAAAACGCTATACTCTGCTGGCCTTTTTCAGGGCTACCTGATTTATGTGTCTCCCCAGTTGCAATCATCATATTGGCTCAATAAATCCTTGTTACATGTATTTGGCCTCAGTTTCTTTTTAGGTCAACACCATGTTGGGCCTGCTATTTCCTGGTATCTTTGATTCCATAAGGAGGTAAACCTCTAATCAGCGGTCAATTCTTTTTGTAAATGCTGAAAGAAAGGGTGGTTATCACTGGATAACAACAGGATTGCAAATGGCTGCCATACTTGGGGAATACTTGCTATTAGCAATGCTAAAAGCTTATCTTTTTTAAAGAAAAGGTAAAATCATGGGCCGGCCCGGTGGCACACTCGGGAGAGTGCGGTGCTGGGAGCGCAGTGGCGCTCCTGCCGCGGGTTCGGATCCTATATGGGGATGGCCAGTACGCTCACTGGCTGAGCATGGTGCGGGCGACACCAAGCCAGGGGTTGCAATCCCCTTACTGGTCACAAAAAAAAAAAAAAAAAAAA
>NW_007727674.1:260795-270003 GCF_000696425.1 Galeopterus variegatus
CAGCGCTCACTGGCTGAGCACGGTGCGGCCGGTCTCAAAAAGGACAAAAAAAAAAAAAAGACAAAAAATAATAATCATAGAACCAGATAACCCAGAAGGGTATGTCAGACAATGCCTACTTGTTCATTGAAAACACCTGAAGGAAACCAGTATACATCACCCCAAAGTATGCCTCTTTGACATAAAAATTATTTTAAACTTAAGGCAATTAAGAAACAGCAAATGCAGGAAAAGCTTTCTCTACCCTCTCACTTTTCTGCCTGAAGGCTGAGTATAAATTCTCCTTTACTTGAGACTCCAGTTTCATTAGCCAAAGAGGGCACCATAGGAATGTGCAAACCTTACTCTTATATTAAGTTTCCTCACACATACAATATAAACCTTCCCACAGTTTGCCACCCTTAGAAGCTTAAAACCACTTTCCTTTGTCCTGTCATTTCTCTAAATTTATTGTTCCTTGTTGAAGCTGCTATATAAACCTGAATTCTAAGCCACCTCTGAAACCGGGACAAACCCCCAATTTCCCCTGGCTTTTCCCCCAGCCTCCGTCAGAGTGGGCCTTGGCTGGGGAAAGGGGTAGCTATGAAAGAAAAAAACTGCTTGATCAGGCAGGATAGGCTGGATTCCTAGGAGCAGCAAATTCAGTTAAACCCAATTTCCCCTGGCTTTTCCCCCAGCCTCCGTCAGAGTGGGCCTTGGCTGGGGAAAGGGGGAGCTATGAAAGAAAAAAACTGCTTGATCAGGCAGGATAGGCTGGATTCCTAGGAGCAGCAAATTCAGTTAATAATAAAATAAGAGTAGAGTTGATTAAACATAAACTTTCTTAGGTTAAGACTTCATCTGAAGGTCAGGATATTTGTTCCTTAGGCTAAGACTTAAAGGTCAGAATGTTTGGTCCTTAACTAAATGACTTGTGGCTTCAGATAATATCTGTAACACCAACCTCTACCACCTGCAACTACAAACCTGCTTTGAAGTGCACAGAGCCTAGATTCTGAGGCACCATGGAAAGTAATCAGCCAAGATGCCAGGAATGGTTGTGTTGACTTCACCCCAAACCAATCAACTTCCCACACGACTCCTCCAGGGACCCTCATTCATGATTCTTTTCTATAAAAGCTTGTGATCCTAAGCTATCAGGGAGTCTAGGGTCTTAAAGATTCTTTAGCTATCATGGGCTCCTTTGAATGGCCATCCAAGTAAATGCTAATCTTTAACACTGTAAACTTTGGCATAAGAGACTTCTTAGTCATTTGGGCAGTGGATAAGTAACCCTGGTTGGTTAACAACTCTTTGAGTTACTCTTCCCTGTGTTTCTCCCATGTGGACAGAGATGTACATGTTAATAAACTTCTGTTTTTTTCTCTTGTTAATCTGTCTTTGTTATAAGGGCTCCAGCCCAGAACTTAGAAGGGTAGAGGGAAAAGGATGTTTTCCCTCCTCTTCACACTCATTTCAAAGTCTTTCTCAAAATGAAGAGTAGATGGATCCTCAGCCCATAATTCTCCTCAGTCCCCACACTTGTGTTGCCTATGTTTTTAGTTACTGGTATAGCTTGTTTATTGTAACTTTAAAATTGCACCCTTGCTAAAGAAAATAGCACAATAAAATTATTAAAATACTTAACAGGGAGGGCAGAAGCTGACCAAAACAAACTCTTATCAAGGATTCTCATCTCTTCCTCAACTGAATTGATATGTGGTCTTCTGCAAGTAATTTCCCCTCTCTAAGCCTCAGCTTTTAAAAAAATCTCTAAAATATGAGATTTGACTTGATTTCTAAGATTTCCTCCCATTTTAAGACTAGTTCAACAGAGTTTTTTGCCTCTCTCTGATTTCAGGGAGGGCCTGGGAACAGAAAACTGCCTCACATTGGAGCCCTTGCAGCAGTGAGGAACATCCCATCTCCAGGGTTAATTTTGCTTACCCCTCAGGCAAAAACTGAACCTGCAGGTGGTGGTTTCCAGCTAAGCACTCATCCCAGGAAATTGCCTGTTTAAAGAGGAGGCTATATTCAAATATGTCAAAAGATGCTCAGCCTCATGCAAAGTAAAAGGAGTGAATACAAATTTAAAGAACAAGGAAGTACCAGTTTTCACCTAGTAGACTGGCAAAGATAAAAAATTTGGTGATACCCTGTGTTGACAAGGGAGACCAGATTGGTACAATTTGTAAATTCATTCAGTTCTCTGCAGAGCAAGTTAGCAATATGAATGACAGAAATTTAAGTGCCCAGCAGTTCCACTCTTAGTAATTTATGCTACAGATAGACTCATCCACGTGCACGAAGATATTTGCATCTGAATATTTACAGTAGCATGTTTGTAAAAGCAAAAGACTGGCATCACCCTTTGCGCCCATGAATACATTAAGTCAAGTATGTCGTACTCACAAATGAGAATGAGGCAGATTCTTATGAGCTGATATGAATGGTCTTCAAGGTACATTGTCTATTATATGAAACTGTGTATGTATTTGTGTGAAAAAAAAGGAGTTAAGGGATATATATGTTAATATGTACATAGACTATCCCTAGAAAAATATGCAAGAAAGAGATGTGCAACTTGTTAATTTTTTTAACCGTAACTAATGTATGAGGGTACTTCAGAAAGTTTGTGGAAAAATAGAGTTGAAAGATAATATGATTCTTTCCATGAACTTTTTGAAGACCCCTCATATTCAGTTTTAAATACATAAAAATGTAATTAAAAATAAATAAGACAGCCCAACAGAACAATTGGCAAAACGCTTGGACAGGTACTTTACAAAAGAGAATATTCAAAATATTTGAAGAAGCGCTCATTTTCACTAGTCGTTGGGGAAATGCATACTTAAATCACAATGAAACACCATTCACACAGCCACTAGAATGGCTAGAACGAAAACATACCAAGCACTGGCCAGCATATGAAGCAACTAGAACTTCCACACACTGCTGGTGGAAATGTGTTAAACTGCCTTGGACAACTGATAGGCGTATCTGCTAAAACTGAACATGTTCATACCTATACACATACATACCTGTGTTCACCAGGAGACTTACAGTTCTTCATACAGCACTAACCATAATGGCCCCAACTCGAAACAACCTAAATGTCCATGAACAACAACAGAATTAATAAGAAAAACGTGGTCTGTTCCTACGACGGGATACTACACAGCAACAAGGATCAACCTCACAAGTATAATGTTGAATAAAAGAAGCAAGACAAAAAGAGCAACACACAAAAGAGCACATACTGTATGACCACATTATGTGGTGCAGGAAGACAGGGCTGGACAGTAGTTGCCATGGAAGGGAAGGGAGCATGGTGGGGGGTTGTATTACTCCGTTTCTGTTGCTTATAACAAAATACTTGAAACTGGGTAATACATAGAGAAAACAAAATTTATTGCTTACAGTTTCTGAGGCTGGGAAGTCCAAAGTCCATCTGGTGGTGGTGACAGCGACCCAAGGGTCTCACATTGCAAGATAGTGGAAGTAGAGAGAGCAAAGAGAGAGAAAGACAGACTCTCCTCTTCTTTTAAAGACCTCAGAACCACACATGCCCCAACCACCATTATTAATCCTTTCACTACTGCACGGTCCTACAATCCAATCACCTCTTCAAGGCCCCACCTTTCAATTACCATAATAGGACTTCCCACCCTCTTAACAGTCACAGTGGGGGCCAAGTTTCTAATACATAAAACTTGGGGGACACAATTCAAGCTTCAGTGAGTTTTGGAGGGACAATTCAATCCACTACAGGGGTGCTGGTAATATTCTCTTGATGTGGGTGCTGGGTGTATGGATGTTCACTAAGTAAAAATTCATCCAGCTAGGTACACTTATAATTTGTACCCTCTACTTCAAGTAAATGCCAGGAGACAGAGAGAGAGCGACTTCCAAAGATTGTACAGTGGGAAATCAGAGATGTGCTCTGGAAACGTTTGGGTTATTTCTTATTTTTTCCCCTGAGTCTGTGGTGTTGAATTCAACTGCAAGACTAGAAAAGCCAGAGGACTGAGTGAAACTCCACAACCCATGGTGTTACACAAGGCTCAGGAAGTCCAAATCCAAAGTGGTGTGAGCGTTCCTGAATCCCTTTTGGCTGGACAAGCTCACCTGCACTGTGAGCAGAGCCCACTGGGATGCCAGGCCTGGGCTTGGTGCTCTGTGTCCCCTGGATAGCCCATGCTCACCCTCTCTTGCCCTTAGAAACTTGACTCAGAAGGTATTCTCCTCCCTGGCACCCTATGTAAAGGTCCTCCCTCCCTCTTGTTCCTGCAGCATTTCATTCCCCTTCCCTGCTTTGCTCTTCATTAAGACTCAGCTAATGTCCTGCATCTTTCACTTATTTATCCCATTTATTATTCCTCAAGGGAATGCAAGCCTCACAAAAGGCAGGGAGTTTTGTTGGTCTTGTTCACTACTGTCTCCCCAGTGCCTGTCCAAAAGTAGTCACTCAATAAATATGCATTGGATAAATGAATGAAGTCACTGTGGTTGGTCCCTTTTATAGACAAACAGGCCCAGAGAAGTTGAGCAATATGCTCCAGGTCACACAGCTAAGAGGTGGAGAGCCAGGATTCAGAACCAGATCTGTCTTGCTCTTCTTGGCTACTGTCATACTGCCTCGTACAGCCCTTCATACGGCTGACAAAACTGAGACTCAGGTTGAGCCATTGCCTAAATGGAGGACTGAAGCAGGGGTGGCCTGCAGAGCAAGCTCTGCCCAGCTGTGAAGGCTCTGCCTTTCCCACTGTTGACCGCTCCTCCCCCCCCACCTGCCCCTAGACCCAAGGAATCCAAAATCATAACTCTGCATCAAGTCAGCCTCCCTGAGGGTTCACTTCTGGCACGGTTCCCCTAAAGTGGGTTCCATGACCCCATCCACTAAGTCACCCAGAAGCAAGCCCCTGCCCATTTGTCTCAGGCTACAGTAACCCAGTGCTCTTCCTGTCCTCCTCCATCCCCAGATCCTTGTCTTAAACTCATATTTAGTCATTCAACAGGTATTTAATGAGGATTAACTCTGTGCCTGGCACCATGCTAGGTGCTGCAGACACGAGTGAGCAAAACTAGTTAAAGCTCCTGCCAGTTGTGGAACTTAGAGTCTAATTGCACAAATGAATGCATAATGACAAACTGGTGTGCTCCTATGGAAAAAAAGGACATTATGTGCTGAGCCAGTAAACCCTAGAATCTGACTGGGTCTGGGGTTCACGAGCAAGCTTCCTTAAAGATGTGATATGTGGAAGATGCGGGTATTTATTGGGCAAAGGGATATGGGGTGGAGGAAGAAGGTTCCAGGAAAGGGGCAAGTGGGAGGCCCTAAGATAGAAAGGAGCATGGACAGTATGAGGTCTGGTGAGGGGCCAGCATGGGGAGGGCAAGGGAAAGTGCCTGAAACCAGGTGGGACAGCTTGGAGGGGGCTGATCACAGGGTTATAGGACCCAAAGAAGGATGCTGGCCTCATTGGAGGGGAAGCCACTGAAGGGTTGATCACATTTGTTGTATTTTTCGTTTTGTTTTTTTTTAAAGATGACCAGTAAGGGGATCTTAACCCTTGACTTGGTGTTGTCAGCACCACGCTCTCCCAAGTGAGCGAACCAGCCATCCCTATATAGGGATCTGAACCCGTGGCTTTGGTGTTATCAGCACCAAGTGAGCCACAGGCCGGCCCTACATTTGTGGTTTTTGAAAGTCACTTCAGCTGCTTGGTGGAGAACAGATTAGAGAAGGGCATACATGTAGATGGAGCAATAGAATTAGAAAACTCAACAATCTGCAACTACCATAGCATTATCATCGATGGATGCTAAATTCCTGGGTGAAAGTCCATTGGTATATAGAATATTTAAATAGCCTTAGTGTATCTTCCCTGGAGATTACTGATTACTTACACAGGGAAAAACAGTACCTTTACAATGGAGAAATATATAACCATCTTAACACTCGTCAAATGTAATACTACTAACTGATAATGTGTGCCTCTTGATAAGGATGTACTGAGGACACAACATCAGTTATGCACCACTGTTGCCAAAATGTGTTCCCTGACTCTAATAATAAGGGAGCAATCAGAAAAATCTCAACTGAGAGGCATCTGACAAAACAACTGGCCTGTCTGTACTCTTATCAATGTCTTAAAGGACAGAGAAAAGCCAAGGAACTATTCTAGAGTAAAGGAGACCAGCTTTGAAAATGGAGGAAGGGGCTGCCAACCAAGGAATGCAGGTGGTTTCTTGAAGACGGAAAAAGCAATTCTCCCCTAGAACCTCCAGAAGGAATGCAGCCCTGCTGATACTTTGATTTTGGGACTTGACCTCCAGAACTGTAAAATGATCAATTTGAGTTGTTTTAAGCCACTAAGTTTGTGGTGATTTGTTCCAAGCAAAGGGAAACAAAGGAAGAACAGTCATGATGGTTAAACAGAAACATAGAACTGATGCTATGTCATATCACCTGCTTTATCTTGTACAGTTGTTTTTTGGATTAATCCTCTATTCAAAGTATGTTTGAATATTGATTCAGCCATGCAATAAATTCACTATTTCCCCTACTTTCTTTTCATGCCATTTATACCCGTACGATATCACGAGGTATCTTAGTGAATGCTTTGTCCTGGATAGCTGTTGCTTTTTCCTGCTTGCTCAGACTCTGTCCCCTCCTCCTGGCAAGAGCACCTCAGTTTCCTGGGGGAGCTCCCCTTCCCTTGCTGTCCAGCCAAATAGTACAGGTGGGTATGACCCTCACTCCTGTCCGGATGTGGCCAACCCAGTTAGTCCAACAACTTGGCCTCAGAGATTGGTTCAGAGGGTGAGCACATGAACAACATTGGTTCATTTAGACCAAATCCAGGGACTTTTGCTGGAAGTATTGAAACAGACAATCTTTTTTTTTCCCGCTGGGGCTGCTAAACTGAGACAATATGAGCCTGGAGGTGTTGGAGGCTACTCTGCAAAAAAGAACCTAATCCGAGAATGAATACAACTCAGAGAGAAGCAGTCAAGAGGTGCACAGAGAACAAGTTCTTTTTTTTTTAAAGATGACCGGTAAGGGGATCTTAACCCTTGACTTGGTGTTGTCAGCATCACGCTCAACCAGTGAGCGAACTTGGCCATCCCTATATAGGATCCGAACCCGTGGCCTTGGTGTTATCAGCACTGCACTCTTCCGAGTGAGCCATGGGCAGGCCCAGAGAGAACAAGTTCTGATGACATCATTTGTGCCCCTGGATCCTGCTGGGCCAATCCCAAAACTCTTTAGTTATGTGAGCCAATATATTCCCTCTTAAAACAGACAAACAAACAAAAAAACCCCACATGGTTTGAATTGAGTTTCTGTCACTTATGACTGAAAGAATCCTGGTAAATATACCTTCCAGGTCCAGATACACTATTTCCACCATATTTCCTTGACTTACTAGTCTATACATTTCACAGCAGGAAATAAGATTAAACTACATGACTTGGTCTTTGTCATTGGCACTTCCTCTTTTGAGGGGACGCAAATATTTTTCTTGAGTCATCCGTCCTGAATATTTCCCAGGCCTGATGTCAAGTTCACTGGTCTGTGGTCTGCAGAACTCACTTTCTTCCCCTTTTAAAAGTGGTCATATTATCTGCCTCTCTCCAGCCTTCTGTCAAGGTCAAAAGGCCTTCTATGAAATGGGCAGAGGGTCTGAATGAATCTCTTGATTAATGATATTTCCCCAAAACAGAATCTGACCCTGAATGAGCTCACATTTTTTCAATTTTCCCCAACAGGTGGTATCGTCTGGTTACAACTGCACAAGTCTATACATTGCACCAAGTTCACTCATGGAACTAAAGGGGATTTCCTCCAGCCACAGTAGATCCTCCTTCATTCCCATATGTTCTGCAAGAAGGCACTTGTATTCTGCCAGACTCAGGGTAGAACCTACAGTGACCAACCATATGCCCACCTATCTATAATGTCCACATAAGGGAATGAAAGCCTTCCCTTTCTGAGATCACACCAAGCTTGAGACACCCTGCGTTCCATCTTCTCATACATGATGGCCATTCCCAGTTGGTCAAGCAAATCTGGAATGGACCAGAAGCAGCTATGGTGCTGAAGACCCCATAACCCTGGTGGAACTGCAGCTCCAACTTTTCCAAGCAAGCCCACAGTTCAATAGGTCTTCTTTACAGGGACCAGCAGCTCTGCTTCCTCACAGGACAGATACCTGAATATCAATCCATATGTTGTCTTTTCCCTAAAGTGGCAGAACTCCAGTTGCTCCAGCATAAGTCCCATGACTTCAGAAAACCCACCATTTTCTAAAATTGACATTCAGCCGTTTCAGATACCACGGCATTTCTTTAAACGCAGAGCTTTATTATTTCATATGAGCAACCACCAGAAGGAGCACTTACAGCGTTGCAATGTATCTGTGGAAATGTCTTCAGAAATTTGAGGTGTCAGAGTCAGCACTCCGGAATCAGACTCTCTACCTTGCTGGGCGCTGGAACCAAGTTTGACATAGCCCCCAAATTACTGGGGAGGGGGTGTCAGTTTATGTTTCTATACTTCCTTCCTCTAGAACTAAAAAAGCTTCCACAAGAGGCATTTCTATGTTTTACCTTCTTTTTTCTAATTGAACAAATGTGGAAGGAACTGAATGGCCTGAGCGTTTTGTTTATTATATTTGCTGAAAAGATGCAGTCTGCTCTAGAAGTTTTGGAGCAGCTGGAGTGGAACCTACCAGTCTTCAAGACTCCCAGACTCCACTCCTCCTTTCAAAAATAAACTGGCCTCTGATTGCCCTTCTATACCATACATCCACGCCGGACTTATTTCAAAGGCATGTTCGTTAATGTCATGACTTCACCGTAACTTCGGGATACGGCGGGCAGGAAATGGCATCCTTGTTTAAAGCAACTAGAACCAGACAGTATTTCCTGGTTTCCTGCTGGGGCTTTTTCCCCTCCAACAAACTCACCAAATAACCCACTCGTTTGTGCGCAGAAAGGCCTGCCTTACCCAACCTTTCCCTGAGCGGGAGAACACCCTGCTTTGGAGGAGACCAGGCAAACGAAGTCCTACGAACGCCTCCGAGCGCGATCCCACTACCGGGGGAGCAAGCTGGGGGCTGAGCAGGTGCAGCCCCGTCACGTGACGCCCGCCGCGGCCCACCTCCTGCGAGGGAGGGCGGTGCCCGCCTTGCGCCTGCGCAGACGTGGGCGTGGAGGGGGT